>NW_026604436.1:0-37328 GCF_024763615.1 Phlebotomus papatasi
TGTAATACTTCTAAGTGCTATATTTGCGGTAATTTTGTTAAAAAACCACACTACTGCTACATTCAGAGTTTTAAGAAAGATCCTCCACAACGTTTTCAAATTATTTTTTATGATTTTGAAAGTCAGTTTCTCGACGAAGGACAAGGGTTTTTCCGCCATTCACCAAACTTATGTGTGACAAATATTGTTTGTCACCTATGTTATGAGTCAAACTCATTTCCTGCAGACTGCCCGAATTGCAATCCCTTTGAAAATATTTTTAATAATGATGATAATGTGAGTTGTGTCTCAAAATTTGTAAATTTTGTATTAAAGTTCCTTCTATGGCCTGTTCTGGCAATTGCCCATAATGCAAAAGGATATGATTCGCAATTCATCCTTGAGGAATTGTGTAAGAGAAATATAAACATTAAACCTATTATGGTAGGACGAAAAATTCTTTGCATTTCTCTTGGTGATATAAAATTCATAGATTCAATCGCATTTATTCCTCTTGCATTGTCAAAATTTAGCGCGAGTTTCGGACTAAAGCACTGCAGTAAAGGCGAATACTCGCGTATAAATTTAACACGCCAGAAAATGAGAACTATATTGGAACCTTTCCTCCAATAGAATATTATACTTTCGATAGCATGTCGTCGGAAAAATATTCTAAATTCGTTGAATGGTACAATGAAAATAAACACAGACCATTTAACAATAAGGAGGAACTCATCAAATATTGCCAAAAAAGACGTACATATCCTTCACGCGGGCTGTCTGAACTTCATGATTTCCTTTTTGGACAATCTTTTTCCTTTTCTACAAGCAATAACAATCGCGGACTCTGTTATGAAAGCATATAGGAAAAATTATTTAAGGGAGAATACTTTAAGTATTACTCCCAAAAATAATTATAACTCGAACTTTATTCATTTTTAAAGTTAAATTAGTTTGAAATGTCTAATTTTAAAAAAAACAAACTTTTCCATATTTGCGGTATGAAGAAAAAATTAAGTACACCAATCTAATTTTTGACGGATTTGATGAGAGTTCAAATACAGTATTTGAATTTTTTGGTTGTTTTTATCACGGGCATACGTGTTTGCAGAATCGAGAGTATCAGTGCAGCAGAGACCCGCTGGATACATTGAAAAATCGATATGAAGTGACAAAGCATAGGTTACAAAAATTAAAAAGTCTAGGTTACAAAATAGAATTTGCATGGGAATGTGAATTTCGTAAGCCTCTTAAATGTGATGATGCTCCAAATAATTTGATTGAAAATAATCGTGAAATTATTAACGCAGGATTTGAATTAAGATCAGCAATATATGGTGGGCGTACAGAAGTGTTTAAACTATATTGTAAAGCTCAGCCTGGCGACAAAATATATTATTACGATTTTACATCTTTGTACCCCTGGGAAAATAAATATACTATTATATATAATATTATATTATATATATTATATTATATTACATATTATATTATATATATTATATTATATATATATAATATTTTCTGGGACATCCTACCATAATTCGAGATTTCACAGACCCATGCGAGATTCTGTGTCATGATGGTGTTGCGAAGTGTAGAATTTTACCTCCACGATGCCTTTATTTACCAGTTTTGCCATATCGGTGCAATAATAGGTTAACCTTTCCTCTGTGCGCTATGTGTGTATTAGAAAAAGCCGATCAAGATGAGTGCACACACAGTGACAATGAACGATCACTTCTAGGGTATTGGTCATTGGACGAAATCAGGCTTGCAATTTATAACGGCTATACGATTCTTGAATCTCTAGAATTATGGTCATATAAACCAATTCAATACGACCGCGATTCAGGAGAAAAGGGGTTATTTCGGATTACGTAGATAATTTCCTAAAGATAAAACAATAATCTAGTGGCTGGCCTAAAAATTGTGAGTCTGAGGCATCTAAAGAACAGTATCTAGAGAATTATCTTCTTCGAGAGGGGATAAAACTCAATGAAGAGAATATTACCCTTAACAAAGGACGCAGAAGTTTAGCTAAATTTATGCTGAATAGTTTGTGGGGTAAGTTCATTCAGAGGGAGGATCAGAAAGTAACAGAGATCTGTAGTTCGCAGGCAGAACTTATGAAATTTGTCACAAATGAAGGCATCGAAGTACACCAACTATATCTTTGTGGCCCTGATAAAATATTTGTCACATGGTCCCATATAAATGAGAATATACCTGAATCTAAGTACATAACTTTAGGTGTTGGAATCTGCACCACTACAAATGCTAGAATAGCATTATATAAGGCTTTATCTATGGTTGGGAAAAATATCTTATACTGTGATACAGATTCCATCATATACTTGGTAGCAAATGGGGAGGAAAATCCTTTAACAGTCGGTTCATTTTTAGGGGAATTGACAGATGAGATACAGTCATACGGTGAGGGATCGTATATAGACGAATATGTTGCTACGGGTCCAAAATCATATGGCGTCCGTATTTTCAATCCTAGTACAGGTTCACATTCTTATAAAGTTGTCTTTAAGGGTATCAGTATGAACTGACATGTGGAGAAGAAGGTTAATTGAGGACCTTATTGCAAAAACCCTGTATCTTTTGTGTCAGAGCAAAAAAACTGTCAAAAAATCTTACGAGCAAAAAGCGGCCACAGTTTTTTAACGAGCTAAAAACCATTTATCAATAATTTCTCGCAGTATAATTGAATTAGAATTTGCAAGAAAAAGCTATTTCATGATCTACGAACATAAGACGTCCTTCTCATCATTATTTTAGACATCCCCAAATCTTCTTTATCCACAAGATGACCATCCCTGGAAAAGCTCTGGACATGGTATTACCCTACTTTTCCTCATTTTTCCTCCAGATATGATCAGTTTTGAGCCCATCCATATGATGACTATCCCCAACACTGTTCCGGATATGGAATTCCCTAGCTTTTTCGCCATCTCTCTTCCTCAAATGGTCAGATCTCAGTCCATCCGCATGGTGATCATCCCCAGCGTTGTTCTGGACAGGAAATTCCCTAGCTTTTTCGCCATCTCTCTTCCAGAAATGGTCAGATCTGAGTCCATCCACATGGTGACTATCTCCAGCACTGTTCCGGATATAGAATTCCCTAGCTTTTTCGCCATCTCTCTTCCTGAAATGGTCAGATCTGAGTCCATCCACATGGTGACCATCCCCAAAAAATCTTCTTTATCCACAAGATGACCATCCCTGGAAAAGCTCTGGACATGGTATTATCCTACTTTTCCTCATTTTTCCTCCAGATATGATCAGTTTTGAGCCCATCCATATGATGACTATCCCCAGCATTGTTCCGGATATGGAATTCCCTAGCTTTTTCGCCATCTCTCTTCCTGAAATGGTCAGATCTGAGTCCATCCACATGGGGACCATCTCCAGCACTGTTCCGGATATAGAATTCCCTAGCTTTTTCGCCATCTCTCTTCCTGAAATGGTCAGATCTGAGTCCATCCACATCGTGACCATCTCCAGCATTGTTCCGGATATAGAATTCCCTAGCTTTTTCGCCATCTCTCTTCCAGAAATGGTTAGATCTGAGTCCATCCACATGGTGACCATCCCCAAAAAATCTTCTTTATCCACAAGATGACCATCCCTGGAAAAGCTCTGGACATGGTATTATCCTACTTTTCCTCATTTTTCCTCCAGATATGATCAGTTTTGAGCCCATCCATATGATGACTATCCCCAGCATTGTTCCGGATATGGAATTCCCTAGCTTTTTCGCCATCTCTCTTCCTGAAATGGTCAGATCTGAGTCCATCCACATGGGGACCATCTCCAGCACTGTTCCGGATATAGAATTCCCTAGCTTTTTCGCCATCTCTCTTCCTGAAATGGTTAGATCTGAGTCCATCCACATGGGGACCATCTCCAGCACTGTTCCGGATATGGAATTCCCTAGCTTTTTCGCCATCTCTCTTCCTGAAATGGTTAGATCTGAGCCCATCCACATGGTGACCATCCCCAAAAAATCTTCTTTATCCACAAGATGACCATCCCTGGAAAAGCTCTGGACATGGTATTATCCTACTTTTCCTCATTTTTCCTCCAGATATGATCAGTTTTGAGCCCATCCATATGATGACTATACCCAGCATTGTTCCGGATATGGAATTCCCCAGCTTTTTCGCCATCTCTCTCCCAGAAATGGTCAGATCTGAGTCCATCCACATGGGGACCATCTCCAGCATTGTTCCGGATATGGAATTCCCTAGCTTTTTCGCCATCTCTCTTCCAGAAATGGTCAGATCTGAGTCCATCCACATGGGGACCATCTCCAGCACTGTTCCGGATATGGAATTCCCTAGCTTTTTCGCCATCTCTCTTCCAGAAATGGTCAGATCTGAGTCCATCCACATGGGGACCATCTCCAGCACTGTTCCGGATATAGAATTCCCTAGCTTTTTCGCCATCTCTCTTCCAGAAATGGCCAGATCTGAGTCCATCCACATGGTGATCATCTCCAGCACTGTTCCGGATATGGAATTCCCTAGCTTTTTCGCCATCTCTCTTCCTGAAATGGTCAGATCTGAGTCCATCCACATCGTGACCATCTCCAGCATTGTTCCGGATATAGAATTCCCTAGCTTTTTCGCCATCTCTCTTCCAGAAATGGTTAGATCTGAGTACATCCACATGGGGACCATCTCCAGCACTGTTCCGGATATAGAATTCCCTAGCTTTTTCGCCATCTCTCTTCCTGAAATGGTTAGATATGAGTCCATCCACATGGTGACCATCCCCAAAAAATCTTCTTTATCCACAAGATGACCATCCCTGGAAAAGCTCTGGACATGGTATTATCCTACTTTTCCTCATTTTTCCTCCAGATATGATCAGTTTTGAGCCCATCCATATGATGACTATCCCCAGCATTGTTCCGGATATGGAATTCCCTAGCTTTTTCGCCATCTCTCTTCCTGAAATGGTCAGATCTGAGTCCATCCACATGGGGACCATCTCCAGCACTGTTCCGGATATAGAATTCCCTAGCTTTTTCGGCATCTCTCTTCCTGAAATGGTCAGATCTGAGTCCATCCACATGGGAACCATCTCCAGCACTGTTCCGGATATAGAATTCCCTAGCTTTTTCGCCATCTCTCTTCCTGAAATGGTTAGATCTGAGTCCATCCACATGGGGACCATCTCCAGCACTGTTCCGGATATGGAATTCCCTAGCTTTTTCGCCATCTCTCTTCCTGAAATGGTTAGATCTGAGCCCATCCACATGGTGACCATCCCCAAAAAATCTTCTTTATCCACAAGATGACCATCCCTGGAAAAGCTGTGGACATGGTATTATCCTACTTTTCCTCATTTTTGCTCCAGATATGATCAGTTTTGAGCCCATCCATATGTTGACTATACCCAGCATTGTTCCGGATATGGAATTCCCTAGCTTTTTCGCCATCTCTCTTCCTGAAATGGTCAGATCTGAGTCCATCCACATGGGGACCATCTCCAGCACTGTTCCGGATATGGAATTCCCTAGCTTTTTCGGCATCTCTCTTCCTGAAATGGTTAGATCTGAGTCCATCCACATGGGGACCATCTCCAGCACTGTTCCGGATATAGAATTCCCTAGCTTTTTCGCCATCTCTCTTCCTGAAATGGTTAGATCTGAGTCCATCCACATGGGGACCATCTCCAGCACTGTTCCGGATATAGAATTCCCTAGCTTTTTCGCCATCTCTCTTCCTGAAATGGTTAGATATGAGTCCATCCACATGGTGACCATCCCCAAAAAATCTTCTTTATCCACAAGATGACCATCCCTGGAAAAGCTCTGGACATGGTATTATCCTACTTTTCCTCATTTTTCCTCCAGATATGATCAGTTTTGAGCCCATCCATATGATGACTATCCCCAGCATTGTTCCGGATATGGAATTCCCTAGCTTTTTCGCCATCTCTCTTCCTGAAATGGTCAGATCTGAGTCCATCCACATGGGGACCATCTCCAGCACTGTTCCGGATATAGAATTCCCTAGCTTTTTCGCCATCTCTCTTCCTGAAATGGTTAGATCTGAGTCCATCCACATGGGGACCATCTCCAGCACTGTTCCGGATATGGAATTCCCTAGCTTTTTCGCCATCTCTCTTCCTGAAATGGTTAGATCTGAGCCCATCCACATGGTGACCATCCCCAAAAAATCTTCTTTATCCACAAGATGACCATCCCTGGAAAAGCTCTGGACATGGTATTATCCTACTTTTCCTCATTTTTCCTCCAGATATGATCAGTTTTGAGCCCATCCATATGATGACTATACCCAGCATTGTTCCGGATATGGAATTCCCCAGCTTTTTCGCCATCTCTCTCCCAGAAATGGTCAGATCTGAGTCCATCCACATGGGGACCAACTCCAGCATTGTTCCGGATATGGAATTCCCTAGCTTTTTCGCCATCTCTCTTCCAGAAATGGTCAGATCTGAGTCCATCCACATGGGGACCATCTCCAGCACTGTTCCGGATATGGAATTCCCTAGCTTTTTCGCCATCTCTCTTCCAGAAATGGCCAGATCTGAGTCCATCCACATGGTGATCATCTCCAGCACTGTTCCGGATATGGAATTCCCTAGCTTTTTCGCCATCTCTCTTCCTGAAATGGTCAGATCTGAGTCCATCCACATCGTGACCATCTCCAGCATTCCGGATATAGAATTCCCTAGCTTTTTCGCCATCTCTCTTCCAGAAATGGTTAGATCTGAGTACATCCACATGGGGACCATCTCCAGCACTGTTCCGGATATAGAATTCCCTAGCTTTTTCGCCATCTCTCTTCCTGAAATGGTTAGATCTGAGTCCATCCACATGGGGACCATCTCCAGCACTGTTCCGGATATGGAATTCCCTAGCTTTTTCGCCATCTCTCTTCCTGAAATGGTTAGATCTGAGCCCATCCACATGGTGACCATCCCCAAAAAATCTTCTTTATCCACAAGATGACCATCCCTGGAAAAGCTGTGGACATGGTATTATCCTACTTTTCCTCATTTTTGCTCCAGATATGATCAGTTTTGAGCCCATTATGATGACTATACCCAGCATTGTTCCATATGGAATTCCCTAGCTTTTTCGCCATCTCTCTCCAGAAATGGTACCCAGCATTGTTCCGGATATGGAATTCCCTAGCTTTTTCGCCATCTCTCTTCCAGAAATGGTCAGATCTGAGTCCATCCACATGGGGACCATCTCCAGCACTGTTCCGGATATGGAATTCCCTAGCTTTTTCGCCATCTCTCTTCCAGAAATGGTCAGATCTGAGTCCATCCACATGGTGATCATCTCCAGCACTGTTCCGGATATGGAATTCCCTAGCTTTTTCGCCATCTCTCTTCCTGAAATGGTCAGATCTGAGTCCATCCACATGGGGACCATCTCCAGCATTGTTCCGGATATGGAATTCCCTAGATTTTTCGCCATCTCTCTTCCAGAAATGGTCAGATCTGAGTCCATCCACATGGTGATCATCTCCAGCACTGTTCCGGATATGGAATTCCCTAGCTTTTTCGCCATCTCTCTTCCTGAAATGGTCAGATCTGAGTCCATCCACATGGAGACCATCTCCAGCACTGTTCCGGATATGGAATTCCCTAGCTTTTTCGGCATCTCTCTTCCTGAAATGGTCAGATCTGAGTCCATCCACATGGGGACCATCTCCAGCATTGTTCCCGATATGGAATTCCCTAGATTTTTCGCCATCTCTCTTCCAGAAATGGTCAGATCTGAGTCCATCCACATGGTGATCATCTCCAGCACTGTTCCGGATATGGAATTCCCTAGCTTTTTCGGCATCTCTCTTCCTGAAATGGTCAGATCTGAGTCCATCCACATGGGGACCATCTCCAGCATTGTTCCGGATATGGAATTCCCTAGATTTTTCGCCATCTCTCTTCCAGAAATGGTCAGATCTGAGTCCATCCACATGGGGACCATCTCCAGCATTGTTCCGGATATGGAATTCCCTAGCTTTTTCGCCATCTCTCTTCCTGAAATGGTCAGATCTGAGTCCATCCACATGGAGACCATCTCCAGCACTGTTCCGGATATGGAATTCCCTAGCTTTTTCGCCATCTCTCTTCCTGAAATGGTCAGATCTGAGTCCATCCACATGGGGACCATCTCCAGCATTGTTCCGGATATGGAATTCCCTAGATTTTTCGCCATCTCTCTTCCAGAAATGGTCAGATCTGAGTCCATCCACATGGTGATCATCTCCAGCACTGTTCCGGATATGGAATTCCCTAGCTTTTTCGCCATCTCTCTTCCTGAAATGGTCAGATCTGAGTCCATCCACATGGAGACCATCTCCAGCACTGTTCCGGATATGGAATTCCCTAGCTTTTTCGGCATCTCTCTTCCTGAAATGGTCAGATCTGAGTCCATCCACATGGGGACCATCTCCAGCATTGTTCCGGATATGGAATTCCCTAGATTTTTCGCCATCTCTCTTCCAGAAATGGTCAGATCTGAGTCCATCCACATGGTGATCATCTCCAGCACTGTTCCGGATATGGAATTCCCTAGCTTTTTCGCCATCTCTCTTCCTGAAATGGTCAGATCTGAGTCCATCCACATGGAGACCATCTCCAGCACTGTTCCGGATATGGAATTCCCTAGCTTTTTCGGCATCTCTCTTCCTGAAATGGTCAGATCTGAGTCCATCCACATGGGGACCATCTCCAGCATTGTTCCGGATATGGAATTCCCTAGATTTTTCGCCATCTCTCTTCCTGAAATGGTCAGATCTGAGTCCATCCACATGGGGACCATCTCCAGCACTGTTCCGGATATGGAATTCCCTAGCTTTTTCGCCATCTCTCTTCCAGAAATGGTCAGATCTGAGTCCATCCACATGGGGACCATCTCCAGCACTGTTCCGGATATGGAATTCCCTAGCTTTTTCGCCATCTCTCTTCCAGAAATGGTCAGATCTGAGTCCATCCACATGGTGATCATCTCCAGCACTGTTCCGGATATGGAATTCCCTAGCTTTTTCGCCATCTCTCTTCCTGAAATGGTCAGATCTGAGTCCATCCACATGGGGACCATCTCCAGCATTGTTCCGGATATGGAATTCCCTAGATTTTTCGCCATCTCTCTTCCAGAAATGGTCAGATCTGAGTCCATCCACATGGTGATCATCTCCAGCACTGTTCCGGATATGGAATTCCCTAGCTTTTTCGCCATCTCTCTTCCTGAAATGGTCAGATCTGAGTCCATCCACATGGAGACCATCTCCAGCACTGTTCCGGATATGGAATTCCCTAGCTTTTTCGGCATCTCTCTTCCTGAAATGGTTAGATCTGAGTCCATCCACATGGGGACCATCTCCAGCACTGTTCCGGATATAGAATTCCCTAGCTTTTTCGCCATCTCTCTTCCTGAAATGGTTAGATCTGAGTCCATCCACATGGGGACCATCTCCAGCACTGTTCCGGATATGGAATTCCCTAGCTTTTTCGCCATCTCTCTTCCTGAAATGGTTAGATCTGAGCCCATCCACATGGTGACCATTCCCAAAAAATCTTCTTTATCCACAAGATGACCATCCCTGGAAAAGCTCTGGACATGGTATTATCCTACTTTTCCTCATTTTTCCTCCAGATATGATCAGTTTTGAGCCCATCCATATGATGACTATCCCCAGCATTGTTCCGGATATGGAATACCCTAGCTTTTTCGCCATCTCTCTTCCAGAAATGGTCAGATCTGAGTCCATCCACATGGGGATCATCTCCAGCACTGTTCCGGACAGGGAATTCCCTAGCTTTTTCGCAATTTTTCGCGATCTTCCTCCAGGAAATCCCACATCTTCTAAGATTTTCTTGCATATTATGCCGAAAACACTTCAGATACCTTTTGTGGTCAGAAGATTTCTGGAGCTTCCTTCAGAAATCCCAGATCTTCTGGGATTTCCTTGTATATTATGCCCAAAACACTTCAGATACCTTTTGTGGTCAGAGGATTTCTGGAGCTTCCTCCAGAAATCCCAGATCTTCTGGGATATTCTTGCATATTATGTCCAAAATACTTCAGATACCTTTTGTGGTCAGAGGATTTCTGGAGCTTCCTCCAGAAATCCCAGATCTTCTGTGATTTTCTTGCATATTATGCCCAAAACAATTCAGATACCTTTTGTGCTCAGAGGATTTCTGGAGCTTCCTCCAGGAAATCCCAGACCTTCCGGGATTTCCTTGTATATTATGCCCAAAACACTGCAGATACCTTTTGTGGTCAGAGGATTTCTGGAGCTTCCTCCAGAAATCCCAGATCTTCTGTGATTTTCTTGCACGTTATGCCCAAAACAATTCAGATACCTTTTGTGGTCAGAGGATTTCTGGAGATCCCTCCAGGAAATCCCAGACCTCCCGGGATTTCCTTGTATATTATGCCCAAAACACTTCAGATACCTTTTGTGGTCAGAGGATTTCTGGAGCTTCCTCCAGAAATCCCAGATCTTCTGGGATTTTCTTGTATATTATGCCCAAAACACTTCAGATACCTTTTGTGGTCAGAGGATTTCTGGACATTCCTCCAAGAAATCCCAGATCTTCTGGGATTTCCTTGCATATTATGTCCAAAACACTTCAGATACCTTTTGTGGTCAGAGGATTTCTGAAGCTTCCTCCTGGAAATTATAGATCTTAGCACAGTTCAAGTTAAAAGAAGGTTCTAAATGGATTTAAAGTTATAGGCCTCCTTCACTCATAGTTTTTCTCATAGTTAGATAATCGACTTTAAAGATTTTCAAACACTTTCGTGCATTTCTCGTCCATTTTTCCTCATTTCCGAGTTAAATTCGGCACATCTCAAGCCTGAAGAAGGCACTAAACAAATGCAAAGTTTGAGGCCCCTATCTCTCATAGTTTCCGAGATAATCGACTTTAAAGATTTTCAAACACTTTTGTGCATTTCTCGTCCAATTTTCCTTATTTCCGAGTTAAATTCTGCACATCTCAATCCTGAAGGAGGCTCTAAACAAATGTAAAGTTTGAGGCCCCTATCTCTCATACTTTCCGAGATAATCGTCTTTAAAGATTTTCAAACACTTTTTTGCATTTCTCGTCCAATTTTCCTTATTTCCGAGTTAAATTCTGCACATCTCAAGCCTGAAGGAGGCTCTAAACAAATGCAAAGTTTGAGGCCCCTATCTCTCATAGTTTCCGAGATAATCGACTTTAAAGATTTTCAAACACTTTTGTGCATTTCTCGTCCAATTTTCCTTATTTCCGAGTGAAATTTTGCACATCTCAAGCCTGAAGGAGGCTCTAAACAAATGCAAAGTTTGAGGCCCCTATCTCTCATAGTTTCCGAGATAATCGACTTTAAAGATTTTCAAACACTTTTGTGCATTTCTCGTCCAATTTTCCTTATTTCCGAGTTAAATTCTGCACATCTCAATCCTGAAGGAGGCTCTAAACAAATGTAAAGTTTGAGGCCCCTATCTCTCATACTTTCCGAGATAATCGACTTTAAAGATTTTCAAACACTTTTTTGCATTTCTCGTCCAATTTTCCTTATTTCCGAGTTAAATTCTGCACATCTCAAGCCTGAAGGAGGCTCTAAACAAATGCAAAGTTTGAGGCCCCTATCTCTCATAGTTTCCGAGATAATCGACTTTAAAGATTTTCAAACACTTTTGTGCATTTCTCGTCCAATTTTCCTTATTTACGAGTGAAATTTTGCACATCTCAAGCCTGAAGGAGGCTCTAAACAAATGCAAAGTTTGAGGCCCCTATCTCTCATAGTTTCCGAGATAATCGACTTTAAAGATTTTCAAACACTTTTGTGCATTTCTCGTCCAATTTTCCTTATTTCCGAGTTAAATTCTGCACATCTCAAGCCTGAAGGAGGCTCTAAACAAATGTAAAGTTTGAGGCCCCTATCTCTCATAGTTTCCGAGATAATCGACTTTAAAGATTTTCAAACACTTTTATGCATTTCTCGTCCAATTTTCCTTATTTCCGAGTTAAATTCTGCACATCTCAATCCTGAAGGAGGCTCTAAACAAATGTAAAGTTTGAGGCCCCTATCTCTCATACTTTCCGAGATAATCGACTTTAAAGATTTTCAAACACTTTTGTGCATTTCTCGTCCAATTTTCCTTATTTCCGAGTGAAATTTTGCACATCTCAAGCCTGAAGGAGGCTCTAAACAAATGTAAAGTTTGAGGCCCCTATCTCTCATAGTTTCCGAGATAATCGACTTTAAAGATTTTCAAACACTTTTGTGCATTTCTCGTCCAATTTTCCTTATTTCCGAGTTAAATTCTGCACATCTCAAGCCTGAAGGAGGCTCTAAACAAATGTAAAGTTTGAGGCCCCTATCTCTCATAGTTTCCGAGATAATCGACTTTAAAGATTTTCAAACACTTTTGTGCATTTCTCGTCCAATTTTCCTTATTTCCGAGTTAAATTCTGCACATCTCAATCCTGAAGGAGGCTCTAAACAAATGTAAAGTTTGAGGCCCCTATCTCTCATACTTTCCGAGATAATCGACTTTAAAGATTTTCAAACACTTTTTTGCATTTCTCGTCCAATTTTCCTTATTTCCGAGTTAAATTCTGCGCATCTCAAGCCTGAAGGAGGCTCTAAACAAATGCAAAGTTTGAGGCCCCTATCTCTCATAGTTTCCGAGATAATCGACTTTAAAGATTTTCAAACACTTTTGTGCATTTCTCGTCCAATTTTCCTTATTTCCGAGTTAAATTCTGCACATCTCAAGCCTGAAGGAGGCTCTAAACAAATGTAAAGTTTGAGGCCCCTATCTCTCATAGTTTCCGAGATAATCGACTTTAAAGATTTTCAAACACTTTTGTGCATTTCTCGTCCAATTTTCCTTATTTACGAGCGAAATTTTGCACATCTCAAGCCTGAAGGAGGCTCTAAACAAATGCAAAGTTTGAGGCCCCTATCTCTCATAGTTTCCGAGATAATCGACTTTAAAGATTTTCAAACACTTTTGTGCATTTCTCGTCCAATTTTCCTTATTTCCGAGTTAAATTCTGCACATCTCAAGCCTGAAGGAGGCTCTAAACAAATGTAAAGTTTGAGGCCCCTATCTCTCACACTTTCCGACATAATCGACTTTAAAGATTTTCAAACACTTTTGTGCATTTCTCGTCCAATTTTCCTTATTTCCGAGTGAAATTTTGCACATCTCAAGCCTGAAGGAGGCTCTAAACAAATGCAAAGTTTGAGGCCCCTATCTCTCATAGTTTCCGAGATAATCGACTTTAAAGATTTTCAAACACTTTTGTGCATTTCTCGTCCAATTTTCCTTATTTCCGAGTTAAATTCTGCACATCTCAAGCCTGAAGGAGGCTCTAAACAAATGTAAAGTGTGAGGCCCCTATCTCTCATAGTTTCCGAGATAATCGACTTTAAAGATTTTCAAACACTTTCCTGCAATTCTTGTCCAATTGTCCTTATTTCCGAGTTAAATTCTGCACATCTCAAGCCTGAAGGAGGCTCTAAACAAATGTAAAGTTTGAGGCCCCTATCTCTCATAGTTTCCGAGATAATCGACTTTAAGGATTTTCAAACACTTTTATGCATTTCTCGTCCAATTTTCCTTATTTCCGAGTTAAATTCTGCACATCTCAAGCCTGAAGGAGGCTCTAAACAAATGTAAAGTTTGAGGCCCCTATCTCTCATAGTTTCCGAGATAATCGACTTTAAGGATTTTCAAACACTTTTATGCATTTCTCGTCCAATTTTCCTTATTTCCGAGTTAAATTCTGCACATCTCAAGCCTGAAGGAGGCTCTAAACAAATGTAAAGTTTGAGGTCCCTATCTCTCATAGTTTCCGAGATAATCGACTTTAAAGATTTTCAAACACTTTCCTGCAATTCTTGTCCAATTGTCCTTATTTCCGAGTTAAATTCTGCACATCTCAAGCCTGAAGGAGGCTCTAAACAAATGTAAAATGTGAGGCCCCTATCTCTCATAGTTTCCGAGATAATCGACTTTAAAGATTTTCAAACACTTTTATGCATTTCTCGTCCAATTTTCCTTATTTCCGAGTGAAATTTTGCACATCTCAAGCCTGAAGGAGGCTCTAAACAAATGCAAAGTTTGAGGCCCCTATCTCTCATAGTTTCCGAGATAATCGACTTTAAAGATTTTCAAACACTTTTGTGCATTTCTCGTCCAATTTTCCTTATTTCCGAGTTAAATTCTGCACATCTCAAGCCTGAAGGAGGCTCTAAACAAATGTAAAGTTTGAGGCCCCTATCTCTCATAGTTTCCGAGATAATCGACTTTAAAGATTTTCAAACACTTTTATGCATTTCTCGTCCAATTTTCCTTATTTCCGAGTTAAATTCTGCACATCTCAAGCCTGAAGGAGGCTCTAAACAAATGTAAAGTGTGAGGCCCCTATCTCTCATAGTTTCCGAGATAATCGACTTTAAAGATTTTCAAACACTTTTATGCATTTCTCGTCCAATTTTCCTTATTTCCGAGTTAAATTCTGCACATCTCAAGCCTGAAGGAGGCTCTAAACAAATGTAAAGTTTGAGGCCCCTATCTCTCATACTTTCCGAGATAATCGACTTTAAAGATTTTCAAACACTTTTATGCATTTCTCGTCCAATTTTCCTTATTTCCGAGTTAAATTCTGCACATCTCAAGCCTGAAGGAGGCTCTAAACAAATGTAAAGTTTGAGGCCCCTATCTCTCATAGTTTCCGAGATAATCGACTTTAAGGATTTTCAAACACTTTTATGCATTTCTCGTCCAATTTTCCTTATTTCCGAGTTAAATTCTGCACATCTCAAGCCTGAAGGAGGCTCTAAACAAATGTAAAGTTTGAGGCCCCTATCTCTCATAGTTTCCGAGATAATCGACTTTAAGGATTTTCAAACACTTTTATGCATTTCTCGTCCAATTTTCCTTATTTCCGAGTTAAATTCTGCACATCTCAAGCCTGAAGGAGGCTCTAAACAAATGTAAAGTTTGAGGCCCCTATCTCTCATAGTTTCCGAGATAATCGACTTTAAAGATTTTCAAACACTTTTATGCATTTCTCGTCCAATTTTCCTTATTTCCGAGTTAAATTCTGCACATCTCAATCCTGAAGGAGGCTCTAAACAAATGTAAAGTTTGAGGCCCCTATCTATCATACTTTCCGAGATAATCGACTTTAAAGATTTTCAAACACTTTTGTGCATTTCTCGTCCAATTTTCCTTATTTCCGGCATTTCTCGTCCAATTTTCCTTATTTCCGAGTTAAATTCTGCACATCTCAAGCCTGAAGGAGGCTCTAAACAAATGCAAAGTTTGAGGCCCCTATCTCTCATAGTTTCCGAGATAATCGACTGCAGTTAAATTTTGCACATCTCAAGCCTGAAGGAGGCTCTAAACAAATGCAAAGTTTGAGGCCCCTATCTCTCATAGTTTCCGAGATAATCGACTTTAAAGATTTTCAAACACTTTTGTGCATTTCTCGTCCAATTTTCCTTATTTCCGAGTGAAATTTTGCACATCTCAAGCCTGAAGGAGGCTTTAAACAAATGCAAAGTTTGAGGCCCCTATCTCTCATAGTTTCCGAGATAATCGACTTTAAAGATTTTCAAACACTTTTGTGCATTTCTCGTCCAATTTTCCTTATTTCCGAGTTAAATCCTGCACATCTCAAGCCTGAAGGAGGCTCTAAACAAATGTAAAGTTTGAGGCCCCTATCTCTCATAGTTTCCGAGATAATCGACTTTAAAGATTTTCAAACACTTTTATGCATTTCTCGTCCAATTTTCCTTATTTTCGAGTTAAATTCTGTACATCTCAAGCCTGAAGGAGGCTCTAAACAAATGTAAAGTTTGAGGCCCCTATCTCTCATACTTTCTGAGATAATCGACTTTAAAGATTTTCAAACACTTTTATGCATTTCTCGTCCAATTTTCCTTATTTCCGAGTTAAATTCTGCACATCTCAAGCGTGAAGGAGGCTCTAAACAAATGTAAAGTTTGAGGCCCCTATCTCTCATAGTTTCCGAGATAATCGACTTTAAAGATTTTCAAACACTTTTGTGCATTTCTCGTCCAATTTTCCTTATTTCCGAGTGAAATTTTGCACATCTCAAGCCTGAAGGAGGCTCTAAACAAATGCAAAGTTTGAGGCCCCTATCTCTCATAGTTTCCGAGATAATCGACTTTAAAGATTTTCAAACACTTTTGTTCATTTCTCGTCCAATTTTCCTTATTTCCGAGTTAAATTCTGCACATCTCAAGCCTGAAGGAGGCTCTAAACAAATATAAAGTTTGAGGCCCCTATCTCTCATAGTTTCCGAGATAATCGACTTTAAAGATTTTCAAGCACTTTTATGCATTTCTCGTCCAATTTTCCTTATTTCCGAGTTAAATTCTGCACATCTCAAGCCTGAAGGAGGCTCTAAACAAATGTAAAGTTTGAGGCCCCTATCTCTCATAGTTTCCGAGATAATCGACTTTAAAGATTTTCAAACACTTTTGTGCATTTCTCGTCCAATTTTCCTTATTTCCGAGTTAAATTCTGCACATCTCAAGCCTGAAGGAGGCTCTAAACAAATGTAAAGTGTGAGGCCCCTATCTCTCATAGTTTCCGAGATAATCGACTTTAAAGATTTTCAAACACTTTTATGCATTTCTCGTCCAATTTTCCTTATTTCCGAGTTAAATTCTGCACATCTCAAGCCTGAAGGAGGCTCTAAACAAATGTAAAGTTTGAGGCCCCTGTCTCTCATAGTTTCCGAGATAATCGACTTTAAAGATTTTCAAACACTTTTGTGCATTTCTCGTCCAATTTTCCTTATTTCCGAGTTAAATTCTGCACATCTCAAGCCTGAAGGAGGCTCTAAACAAATGTAAAGTTTGAGGCCCCTGTCTCTCATAGTTTCCGAGATAATCGACTTTAAAAATTTTCAAACACTTTTGTGCATTTCTCGTCCAATTTTCCTTATTTCCGAGTGAAATTCTGCACATCTCAAGCCTGAAGGAGGCTCTAAACAAATGTAAAGTTTGAGGCCCCTATCTCTCATAGTTTCCGAGATAATCGACTTTAAAGATTTTCAAACACTTTTATGCATTTCTCGTCCAATTTTCCTTATTTTCGAGTTAAATTCTGTACATCTCAAGCCTGAAGGAGGCTCTAAACAAATGTAAAGTTTGAGGCCCCTATCTCTCATACTTTCTGAGATAATCGACTTTAAAGATTTTCAAACACTTTTGTGCATTTCTCGTCCAATTTTCCTTATTTTCGAGTTAAATTCTGTACATCTCAAGCCTGAAGGAGGCTCTAAACAAATGTAAAGTTTGAGGCCCCTATCTCTCATACTTTCTGAGATAATCGACTTTAAAGATTTTCAAACACTTTTATGCATTTCTCGTCCAATTTTCCTTATTTCCGAGTTAAATTCTGCACATCTCAAGCGTGAAGGAGGCTCTAAACAAATGTAAAGTTTGAGGCCCCTATCTCTCATAGTTTCCGAGATAATCGACTTTAAAGATTTTCAAACACTTTTGTGCATTTCTCGTCCAATTTTCCTTATTTCCGAGTGAAATTTTGCACATCTCAAGCCTGAAGGAGGCTCTAAACAAATGCAAAGTTTGAGGCCCCTATCTCTCATAGTTTCCGAGATAATCGACTTTAAAGATTTTCAAACACTTTTGTTCATTTCTCGTCCAATTTTCCTTATTTCCGAGTTAAATTCTGCACATCTCAAGCCTGAAGGAGGCTCTAAACAAATATAAAGTTTGAGGCCCCTATCTCTCATAGTTTCCGAGATAATCGACTTTAAAGATTTTCAAACACTTTTATGCATTTCTCGTCCAATTTTCCTTATTTCCGAGTTAAATTCTGCACATCTCAAGCCTGAAGGAGGCTCTAAACAAATGTAAAGTTTGAGGCCCCTATCTCTCATAGTTTCCGAGATAATCGACTTTAAAGATTTTCAAACACTTTTGTGCATTTCTCGTCCAATTTTCCTTATTTGCGAGTTAAATTCTGCACATCTCAAGCCTGAAGGAGGCTCTAAACAAATGTAAAGTGTGAGGCCCCTATCTCTCATAGTTTCCGAGATAATCGACTTTAAAGATTTTCAAACACTTTTATGCATTTCTCGTCCAATTTTCCTTATTTCCGAGTTAAATTCTGCACATCTCAAGCCTGAAGGAGGCTCTAAACAAATGTAAAGTTTGAGGCCCCTATCTCTCATACTTTCCGAGATAATCGACTTTAAAGATTTTCAAACACTTTTATGCATTTCTCGTCCAATTTTCCTTATTTCCGAGTTAAATTCTGCACATCTCAAGCCTGAAGGAGGCTCTAAACAAATGTAAAGTGTGAGGCCCCTATCTCTCATAGTTTCCGAGATAATCGACTTTAAAGATTTTCAAACACTTTTGTGCATTTCTCGTCCAATTTTCCTTATTTCCGAGTGAAATTTTGCACATCTCAAGCCTGAAGGAGGCTCTAAACAAATGCAAAGTTTGAGGCCCCTATCTCTCATAGTTTCCGAGATAATCGACTTTAAAGATTTTCAAACACTTTTGTGCATTTCTCGTCCAATTTTCCTTATTTCCGAGTTAAATTCTGCACATCTCAAGCCTGAAGGAGGCTCTAAACAAATATAAAGTTTGAGGCCCCTATCTCTCATAGTTTCCGAGATAATCGACTTTAAAGATTTTCAAGCACTTTTATGCATTTCTCGTCCAATTTTCCTTATTTCCGAGTTAAATTCTGCACATCTCAAGCCTGAAGGAGGCTCTAAACAAATGTAAAGTTTGAGGCCCCTATCTCTCATAGTTTCCGAGATAATCGACTTTAAAGATTTTCAAACACTTTTGTGCATTTCTCGTCCAATTTTCCTTATTTCCGAGTTAAATTCTGCACATCTCAATCCTGAAGGAGGCTCTAAACAAATGTAAAGTTTGAGGCCCCTATCTCTCATAGTTTCCGAGATAATCGACTTTAAAGATTTTCAAACACTTTTATGCATTTCTCGTCCAATTTTCCTTATTTCCGAGTTAAATTCTGCACATCTCAATCCTGAAGGAGGCTCTAAACAAATGTAAAGTTTGAGGCCCCTATCTCTCATACTTTCCGAGATAATCGACTTTAAAGATTTTCAAACACTTTTGTGCATTTCTCGTCCAATTTTCCTTATTTCCGAGTTAAATTCTGCACATCTCAATCCTGAAGGAGGCTCTAAACAAATGTAAAGTTTGAGGCCCCTATCTCTCATAGTTTCCGAGATAATCGACTTTAAAGATTTTCAAACACTTTTGTGCATTTCTCGTCCAATTTTCCTTATTTCCGAGTTAAATTCTGCACATCTCAAGCCTGAAGGAGGCTCTAAACAAATATAAAGTTTGAGGCCCCTATCTCTCATAGTTTCCGAGATAATCGACTTTAAAGATTTTCAAGCACTTTTATGCATTTCTCGTCCAATTTTCCTTATTTCCGAGTTAAATTCTGCACATCTCAAGCCTGAAGGAGGCTCTAAACAAATGTAAAGTTTGAGGCCCCTATCTCTCATACTTTCCGAGATAATCGACTTTAAAGATTTTCAAACACTTTTGTGCATTTCTCGTCCAATTTTCCTTATTTCCGAGTTAAATTCTGCACATCTCAAGCCTGAAGGAGGCTCTAAACAAATGTAAAGTTTGAGGCCCCTATCTCTCATAGTTTCCGAGATAATCGACTTTAAAAATTTTCAAACACTTTTGTGCATTTCTCGTCCAATTTTCCTTATTTCCGAGTGAAATTCTGCACATCTCAAGCCTGAAGGAGGCTCTAAACAAATGCAAAGTTTGAGGCCCCTATCTCTCATAGTTTCCGAGATAATCGACTTTAAAGATTTTCAAACACTTTTGTGCATTTCTCGTCCAATTTTCCTTATTTCCGAGTGAAATTTTGCACATCTCAAGCCTGAAGGAGGCTCTAAACAAATGCAAAGTTTGAGGCCCCTATCTCTCATAGTTTCCGAGATAATCGACTTTAAAGATTTTCAAACACTTTTGTGCATTTCTCGTCCAATTTTCCTTATTTCCGAGTTAAATTCTGCACATCTCAAGCCTGAAGGAGGCTCTAAACAAATGTAAAGTTTGAGGCCCCTATCTCTCATACTTTCCGAGATAATCGACTTTAAAGATTTTCAAACACTTTTCTGCATTTCTCGTCCAATTTTCCTTATTTCCGAGTGAAATTTTGCACATCTCAAGCCTGAAGGAGGCTCTAAACAAATGCAAAGTTTGAGGCCCCTATCTCTCATAGTTTCCGAGATAATCGACTTTAAAGATTTTCAAACACTTTTGTGCATTTCTCGTCCAATTTTCCTTATTTCCGAGTTAAATTCTGCACATCTCAAGCCTGAAGGAGGCTCTAAACAAATGTAAAGTTTGAGGCCCCTATCTCTCATAGTTTCCGAGATAATCGACTTTAAAAATTTTCAAACACTTTTGTGCATTTCTCGTCCAATTTTCCTTATTTCCGAGTGAAATTCTGCACATCTCAAGCCTGAAGGAGGCTCTAAACAAATGTAAAGTTTGAGGCCCCTATCTCTCATAGTTTCCGAGTAGGGCTTCCAATACGGGATCCCGGGATCCCGAAATCCCGGGATTTCAGGCCTTTCTTGGATCGGGATTAATCCCGGGATCGAATAATTGATAAAACGGGATTTCGAGATCCCGAAATCTCTAAATATTACGATCCCGAAATCCCGGGATCCCGTCCGAAATTTTCGGGGTCCCGGGGTTTTCGGGGTCCCGGGATTTTCGGGATTTTCGGGATTTGTTGAAATATAGGAAAGAAATAAAGTTCAAATAATGATTTAAATTTGTCTACAAAATCACCACAAAACCATCTTGAAGTTCAAAATTGTTCAAGAAGAGGGTTTCAAAAAATTATTAAACTTTCAATTAATTAATTGACCAAATCGGGTGAAAATTAGGCTTTGACCTTGAATAATTCAAGATGGCGATTTTTCCGGTGATAGGTGTCTAAGGACGAAATGTTCAGCTGGACTACCTTCATAACATATCCAAAAATGAAAAAAATCGTCAGGGCCAATTTTTTTTTAAAATTAGTTAAACCTCATTTTTTGCCTATTTTTGGGGGATAGGGAGCGTATGAAGGGGGAGGGGGTGAAAACAAAAAAATTACGTTCGAGATAATGTCATTTGAGGAGGGTCACCGAAGACCGGAAGTTGATATCTCTTACCGTTGATTTTTTAAATGGGTCAAAAGACTGAAGATTGCGAAAAACAGTTTTTTTTTTAAATAGGACTATTACCGTTACTTTCCCGATCCATCACCGGTTGTGACCGATGCAGTCGGGTTCATTAATTTGGATTTATTGGGAATAATTGTTGATTTTACAACAAAAACATTAGGAAGAAATTTTGAACTGGAAGGCTCATATTCTTCTTAGGTATCTCAAAATTCAGGATAGTTTGAGAAAAACCCTTTTGTACAACACTGGCACTGCTTTGATTAATAAGGAATGCAAAAGTACGTATTTCGAGAAGGCGCAAGACGAGCTAATAAGCAAAAATTAGAGAAGAAAATATTTTGTCGCATTTCAGAGATATTTTGCAACTGCATCGCCGCCAAACGTTTATCAAGTGCGTTATTTGTGTTTCTATCTCTACCTCGAGTTAAATTGCGCGCGGTTTAGGAAGCTTGCCATTTGAAATGATTTACTTTAAATTTCTTCATATTTTCGCAAGATTCAAGTAAAAGGTTGTTTAGTGGACAGCTATCCGTCTTCCGACAAAGATATAAAGAACACAATTTATTTTTATTAAAGTTTTTCTTTCTATTATGTCTATTTGGCGCAAATTTTGGTGCAATTTTCATTAGAACTATCAACACAAAATTTCCGCAACTACACTACTTTTAACCGGCACAGGTCTGCTTTACGTAAACAAAATAAATTTAGCAATTGTCACAGCACAAAATAAGGGAATGAAAAGTAAAGGAAAAATAAATGGAGCTTTTGTAAGAGTATGCGATATGAGCATAGAGCATAGCATCTCCAAAATATAAACCGTTTCTATGGTTTTAATTTGTGAAGCATTACATGTCTAAACTGTTTTTTTTTAATTGCATTGGGATTTTGGATGTTTTCGTGTCGTGAAGATTTAGGTCGTGAGTGTCGTGTTGCTGTCACTTGTGTGTAGGCGCCTACATATCTACTTTGCTTAAAATGTTTATAATTTTGTTTTCTTTTCATAACTTGTTAATGAAAAAATTCTAATAATACAAAAAATGCCACGTAAACTAAGAAAAATACTGTTTAAAATTAGACAATTGTATTGCTCTCTTCAATGTCTTTGTTATTCATTGCAATCTACAAAAAGGGACAGATAATCCTAACCGGCTTATGTAGGTGAGATTCTTAACGTGAGCTAACTCGGAGTGCATGCAAATTCGATTTGATGCTGAAGTAGGGAGACGCCATTCAGTTATCTTGAATCAAATTCGTGAAATTATACAAGTTTTGTATTTGAACCAAAATGTCAAGGATTTGGATGAACTGACAGAAAAGTGTTATATGGGTGAAATGTAGACCAGTGATGCAATTCCGACGCCGTCACATTGCTATCCCGCCAAAATTTTCCCGATTTTGCGAAATAGAATTATACATCATACACAGAGTCTTCACTCTGTATGAGTGGACACAGATAAAGAGTGTGGCGCTCTCAGCGGGATGGCATGTGTAGTAGTGCACAAAAAGCGGAATAATTGCTGTTATTATGAATATCCCGCGAATTTTATCTCGCGAGCTCCTGGAGGTCGCGAGTTGGAAAAATAGATGCATTTTAAGTGAAAATTTCGCGGTTTAGTGCTCAAACAATATTTGTTAAAATTGTTTCTACTTAATTCATACTATGATTTATAATTATAAATATTACTGTCCACGATGAAAAATTGAAATGATTATCGATGAACACTTTGGAGTTTTTTGGTGCCTCCTGAACATATCTCACGAAGGTACTTATTTGTGTAGTACCTATGGTTATATGATTCGGACGTCAAAATTCTAAGATATTTTAATGTGAAAATTCTCAAGAAATGGGTAGAATTATTTTTATTAAATTCATGTTATCTCAATAGTGGTACTTAATAGGATGTTGGTGTACAGAAACGATTCGTGGAAGACAATTCAAAAAAGACTGTCCTAGAACCAACCACTTTCTTATATTTTAATTTTTAATTTCTTATATTTATGGGACACCTGTGTTAAAAAACCATTTCGATATCGAATTTTTGAATATCAATGTTTAACCACTTTGGATGGCCTATTTTCAATCGATTTTCATAAATTTGGATTTTTTTGAAAAATCTTGAAACTTCCAACGGACCTAATCAGTAGTAAATTGGTAACATACGCATAAATGATTTACGTTTCGCGGATTTACTTTTTCATTTGTTCGCATGCTTGTTACTCATGCTAAGATATTTTAAAACCTACTTTCTTAAGCAGTGTCTTATTTTTGAATGGTTTATTTTTTAATTTATCAATTAATTTAATCGGTAGTAATGCGGTATGTACCCAAAAAGCATGCGAAAAGATGATACACGTATATTAGAGAGGTGTCTCCGGTGATTGCCAGTGAAAAGTTAGTCACCCTAAGATGAAAACACTTTTTTGGTTTTTCCATTTTTTGGTTTTTCCAAAGCATTCGATCCTGATGTGGATCTTCTTCAGTGGCTGGAAGGGCATTAAATTATTTATTTGCAACGCATTTCTTTTTGACATTTTATAAAGGTCGTTTTTTGGACAATTTTTAAACTGAACTGAAGATCATAAACACTAAAAAGTTAAGGTGTTCAAAGAAATTCTAATCAAATAATTCAGGAATATATAACACGGTGATGATATCTGTTCAATCTTCTCTTTTATTCTCTCATACAACCTACATCACTTTTTGATATAAGAAAGTACAAAGGTCATCACTGTGAATACATTTTTGCATCCATTTCCTTGACCGAAAACGCGTTTCAAATAATTTAGGGTCATATTCATATTTTAAGACGTTTTTTTTTGTTCATATTTTACCATATTGAATATTATATATATTTGAAAAATATTCAAGGATTTATAAGGAAAATCGAGGAAAACACAGGAAAAATTAAGTGATAAGGAAATTGTTTGTTCTAGGAAATTTTTCCTTGAATTCACCTTTACAAATCATTCCTAGATTCTGGACACCACTGTCCTGCAATGAATAGTTATTAATATAATAACATGAGTTTAAACAAACAAGTCAATTCATTTCTTGAGAATTTTCACCTGAAGATATCTCAGAAATTTTACATGGTACTCCTCCATAAATGTCTTTGAAGAATATATGTTCATGAAACACCAAAAAGAACACAGAAGTAATCATCTACTTCCGTCTCACGAGATAGGATTTAATTTTATTGCATTGTGTTTTAGAAAAAAATCTTTAGGTATTACAGTAATAACGAGATTTTTTAATAAACGCCAAAGGCATTAATGAATTTATATGGAAAAATCATTAAAGAATATATTTTCTTAACTTGGACCATACTTGAAACAAAGAAATTAAATTTTGAGTGATTTGATGAAGCAGTTTCTCTAACGGATATGATTTTGAAAATATCCCGCAATTAAAGAGTGAACGAGAGAGTGCGAGCGAGAGCAATGGCATGATTGAGAAATGACAGCCTCATTGAACAAGCGTTGAATTTCACGAATTTTTCTCTAGTTTTTCGCGAATTTAATGTTTTAGTAAATCAAATTACAATAATTTTCATCTCATAAAGGGTGTTTCTGTGTTTAAATGTGAATAATTTGCTCAAGAGTGCACAAAATATGAGCTGAAGCGGCTTCACACACACAACCACCATTCCGAAAAATCTGGATAAATTTCGTGACGGACATCGGAATTGGGGGTCAGAATGTTCTCTATAATTTTGCCGTAGAACTTGAACTCATCGATTACTCAGAAGCCAAGATAAGCGAGGTTTTTTGTTTCTTAACTCGTTTTTTCATCCAGAGTGCCCCAAGTAGTCATTTGTTGAACTTCAACTAAATCAAAGAATTGTTGTATTTTGCGGGACTTTCCATTTAAACCCCTATTTTAAGTGTCTCGGTGGAGTAGAGGCAGTCAAATTGGCATCTGAGTAATTTCAAAGCGTTATTATTGGAAAAATCAATTTTTTCACACCTAAACGGCAAAATCGGAGTGATAGCGTAGTCTGAGCGGAAAATGATGTATGGACGAAATGTAGAGACAAATGTGCTCTACAATTATGTCGAAGTAATCATCAAAATCGGTTTAGCGACAGTCGAGATAATTGAGGTTATGTAATATTGAAATTGGTTTTTCGACTGTGGCGCCCCTGGTGTTGGTCCCACGAAGTTCAAATGTTCTAGAAAGTTGTAGCATTTGGTGAGATCTTTCGTTTAAGCCCTCATTCATCAAAATCGGTCACATAGAACCGGAGATATGATTTTTTGAATTTCGTGAACTTTGACCCCTCATATCTCCTGTTCTATTGAAACCACAGCGCACATACGCACCATTTTGGAAACGTCCTAGACTGGACTACAACATACTAAAATTTCATTAACTTGCACAATGCCGTTTTTGAGAAAAGTGACTTTGAATTTCGATGAATTTTGACGCTATCACAGCGCCACCTGTGGTGACTTTTTGAACTTCCATCTGAAAGTGCTCATCGAGACGAAACCAAAAGGGTAAAACTAAGGTCGCTATGTTAATTAGAACCGGAGATAGAGGCCGGTCAATGTTCGAACTTTGACCCCTTATAGCTCGGGTCAGGGGTTATGGATCGACTTAAGGTTTTTTTTGTTTGATAGGTATAATCAACGGCTACAACATACTAAATTTTCAGCCCGATGCACAATGGAATTTTTGAGTTATTTAACTTTTAAAATTTAAAAATTTTCTTTTTAAAAAAAAGCGCCCCTAGCGGTGGTTTTATGAACTTGCGATGTTAGAAGGAGAAGTGGCATTTCACGAGAGCTTTCCAAAAAGTCCTCACTTTTTAAATTCTGACAATTAGAACCGGAGTTATAGCGATTTTAAGAAATTTTTTTTGGACCCTTATAGCTCGGGTCAGGGGGGTCGGGGGATCTTAAGTTTGATATTGATGGAAAGCTCTAAGGCCCAGCTATAACATACTAAAATTTGAGTCCGCTGAATGCCATAGGGGCGGAGCTATTGAGAAAACAAAAAAAGGGGGGTCTTCAAAATGGCGGAAGGAGGGGTGGGGGGTGGGGGGTCTATGCACCAAGTTGCAATTTTCACCCGATATATAACCTTTGCCGAAAACCGCAAGTCGATATCTTTTTTAGTTTAGGAGCTATTAAGCTCCAAAGAGCGGCCGGCCGGCCGGCCGGCCGGGAACGTAACTTAGCCACATATATATTCGGAATCAGGAAGTGGCGAAACACATTTTGGCCAAATTTGAGGTCGATCGGACGACATGAAATTTTGTTAGGATTATAGTAGGTGAGATTGTTAAGAATCTCACCTAATATTCACCTAGTACTCAATAAATGTTTTTTAATATAGTGGAAAAAGAATTTGTCGCTAATGAGTGGCAACAAACCAAGAAGTTTCAAATAAGTTGCAGTACAGAAATTTTTACTATGAAATATTTTACGCAACTATACGATCTATTATTACAGTGTTTATATAATAGTTGATAACAATATAAAAGAAATCGCATATAATTACTAATAATTTATTTTATTTATTTTTGAAAAGCAAATTGTATCATGTTTTACTGCTACACATTGCGGATCATAGCATTCATAGCGTTGTCTGCCTTTCCTGGCAATGCACACTCTTCAGAATTTCAGTGTGTGTGTTGAGCGTGTGAACTGCGCATGCGCCTGAAGTGTTTTTTCTCCTCTCTTCGCTCACTCCAGTGAACTCACTGGAGTGAGCGCGAGAAAAAGTGTCGCGCGCAGATGATGTTTCACTGTGTGCGTGGCATGAAAAATACTGAGATAGTCTAATGGGTTTCTCTAATAGGAGCGACAGAGAAAAATATACAAAACTATTTTAAGTGGGGGCCGTACGATAGCCACAAAGTCGTTAATTTTTGAACAAGTTTGAATGATTCAAACTGGCGTCATCTTTCAGTGGCAGCTCGCACAACCCTCATTCCACCACTATAGGTTACACTATGGTTACACTATGATATAACTGAATGGCGTCTCCCAACTTTAGCTCTAAATCGAATTTGCATACATTTCGAGTTAACTCACATTAAGAATCTCAATTACATAAGCCGGTTAGGATTATCTGTCCCTTTTAAGTGTCTTGGTGGAGTAGAGGAAGTCAAATTGGCATCTGAGTGGTTTCAAGGCGTCATTATGGGAAAAATCAATTTTTCACACTTAAACGACAAAATCGGACATATCGCATTACCAGATCGAAAAATGATGTATGGACGAAATATAGAGACAAATATCCTCTACAATTGTGTCGAAGTATTCATCAAAATCGGTTAAGTACGTGTCGAGATAATTGAGGTTATGTGATATTGAAATTAGTTTTTCGACTGTGGCGCCCCTGGTGTTGGTCCCACGAAGTTCAAACGTTGTATAAAGTTGTTGTATTTTGCGAGACCTTTCGTTTAAGCCCTCATTCATCAAAATCGGTCCAAATAGAACCAGAGATATGATTTTTTGAATTTCGTGAATTTTGACCCCTCATATCTCCGGTTCTATTATAACCACAGCACACTTACGTCCACTTTTGGAAACGTCCTAGACTGGACTATAACACTCTAAAATTTCATTAACATGCACAAAGGAATTTTTGTGAAAAATGAGTTTGAATTTCGATGGATTTTGACGCTATCGCAGCGCCACCTGTGGTGAATTTTTGAACTTCCATCTGAAAGTGCTCATCGAGACGAAACCAAAAACCCAAAATTTAGCTAAAAATGTTAATTAGAACCGGAGATAGAGGCCGGTCAATATTCGAACTTTGACCCCTTATAGCTCGGGTCAGGGGTTATGGATCGACCTATGTATTTTTTTGTGTGATAGGTATAATCAACGGCTACAACATACTAAAATTTCAGTCCGATGCATAAAGGAATTTTTGAGTTATTTAACTTAGAAAATTGAAAAATCCTCTTTTTAAAAATAGCGCCCCTAGCGATGGTTTTATGAACTTGTGATGTTAGAAGGGGAAGTAGAATTTCATGAGAGCTTTCGAAAGAGCCCTCACTTTTTAAAATCTGTTAATTAGAACCAGAGTTATGGCCATTTTAAGAATTTTTTTTTGGACCCTTATAGCTAGGGTTAGGGGGGTCGGGAGACCTTAAGTTTGATATTGATGGAAAGCTCTAAGGCCCAGATATAACATACTAAAACTTGAGCTCGATCGATGCCATAGGGGCTGAGCGATTGAGAAGACAAAAAGGGGGGTTTTCAAAATGGCGGAAGGAGGGGTGGGGGGTGTGGGGTCAATGCACCAAGTTGCAATTTTCACCCGATATATAACCTTTGCCGAAAACCGCAAGTCGATATCTCTTTTAGTTTAGGAGCTATTAAGCTCCAAAGAGCGGCCGGCCGGCCGGCCGGGAACGTAAAATAGCCACATATATATTCGTGATCAGGAAGTGGCGAAACACATTTTGGCCAAGTTTGAGGTCGATCGGACGACATGAAATTTTGTTAGGATTATAGTAGGTGAGATTATTAAGAATTTTAGACCTAATACCTAATAATCCAAATCAAACGAAATTTTGTTAGGATTATAGTAGGTGAGATTATTAAGAATTTTAGACCTAATACCTAATACTCTTCCACAATGCAAGTTTGTTGTGAAAATTTTATTCAGAGTTTAGAAAATTTTAATGTACTACACCGTGTACCATAAAACTTATCATTTATCTAACTTAAATATTTTGCTTTTAAATTACTCACCACTATATTCCGGATCGGCGTAACTCAAAATGCCACTAAAGTATATATAAATAAAACACTTTTCACAGAAAAATTGCACTAGAATTATTTTTTGCTACGCTATTGCCTCTTACACTGATGCCCACTAGGGCGTTTCAAACGGGAAAAATTTTTTTTGGTACTACTCTCACGGTGTGCTACATGATGAGACAAGAAAACTTTTCTTCGACGACCATATGATCAGACGTTGTTTAGAGGTGGCTGATCGACGCTCTATGTTGTAAAAAATCAAGGAAATGCAATAATTTTCCAAGGAATAATTTATATACGGAAAAGTATTACGATTTTCTTCATCATAATTTGTGGAAATGTTGTACATATAGTAGGCAAGGTTTTTGCAAAATTTCGTCGAAATCGGATAACAAATAGATTTTTAAGAAAATGTTTGGTAAGTTCAAAATTAAAGGAAACAAAAATGCACCAACTTATATTCTGGGTCATAGCTCCGGTTGTAATGATGTGAATTTGATCAATGAGGGTGCATTGGAAAGGTATTGAGTTATGCTATTCTACAAACTTTGCTTAATATATTGAGTTTGAGATAACACTTCTAGGTGGCGTAAATATAAAGTGTAATTAAAAATTTCCAAGCTAGAGCTGAGCACTTAAAAAACTCATATATAGGGAACTAAACGAAATATTGAGGATCTGTTTTCTGCAGGTTATACAGCATACTTAGGGCTTACTTTCATCCATATATTACTTCCTGCTCCAATCACTAGAAATGTATGATGTGTGTGATAGAGGCACCTAAATTAGAACTCTAAGCTCTAGCTTAGAGCAAAATTTCTTGGAAATTCCCTAGAGCTAACTGAGAGCTTGCACTCTAAGCTCTATTAAGAGCAAAATTTCTTAAAAATTCCATAGAGCGAACTGAAAATGTAACTCTTTACCACTTTTTTAAGTGAAATTCATCAAGGGACTTCCCTAATTGGATATTAGGGTGCCCAATATTTAATTTTCTTCAATTATTTTGGCCTACTTTTAACTTCTGGAACTTTATGCGAGAAAGCAGTTTGGACAATTTCACGGAGAGAACAGTATATATTATTTTACCCCCCAAGGAGTCGTATTTTGGTAGAATTTTGGAAATCTGAAGTTTCAAGTTTTTTTGGCGTCACGCTGTTTGTCCGTCTGTCCGTCCGACTGTCGCTAGCTCTGGAGGCCAAACGGTTAGAGATAGCGACTTAGGACCTTCTGAGGACCCAAGGATCGTTAACATGTCCCTCATTTTACCCCCACCTCTCCCCTTCCCCTCCAAAACCATGTTTTTTTGGATTGCTCGAGAACGCGTCGTGCGATTTTTTTCATTTTTGGATATGTTTTAGAGATTACCCAGGCGAATATTTCGCCCATAAACAAAAATCCTGTTGAATCATTCCTAATAACGATTTTTCAAGGTCAAAAGTTAAAAAGGCTCTAAAAAGTGCATTTATCAAGCGAATGGGGTCATGTTTGGGGTGGTTGGAAAGGTATTGGAATTTCCGACAAAACTGAACCGGTTCCAATCGGTTTTGAACCGGTAATGAACCGGTTCATAACCGTTAACTGACTTTTATCTGAAGATTGAAAATCAATTCTATTACTTTTAAAATAGTTTTGAGGGATCTTTCGAGTGATTTATGAATTATTTCAAATTTTGAAAAATAGTTTTTTCTTTGTTTTTTTTCTTTTATTTAGGTTTTTTTTTTAAATAAAATGTGCTGCTTTATATTTTTGGGCAATTTTATTAATGAAACTTACTCTGTAGAATACATCAAGCTTGTGAAATTACCGCTAATAAGTGTTAATAAAATAAAATATCACTAGAAATATTTCTATTAAAGTTATGAACTTTTAAATTCATATTTAGAAACTAAAAAAAAATATTTAGGAATTGAAAAAAAAACTAAAACTCTGGAGATTCTTTAGAGTCAATTAGATAATACTACATTATGATTAATTATCACATTTGTAAGAGGGATGACCCTATTTTTATGATTGAAATAATAATAATAATAAAAATAATGCTCATCTTATTTTGGTAATTTTATAGAGTGAAATTCTCCTGGGAATCTATAAGTTGAATCAAGGATAATTAATTTGTTCCTAGAATCGCCTAAACTGGCTTAAGTCGCGAGACAGCTTCCACCTCACAAATAATTGTGATCAACAATAATTATTGCACGTGAACTGAGATATAAATTTACAAATAGTTTTATTTTAAATAGAGTACATGTATATTGCAATAAAAATATCTGCATAAAAACCCACAAAAGCTATGTTTTGTGGATACCAATGAATGCTAAGCCTCGTTTGTAGTGTGTCACGAACGGACTTGGCTATGAACGGGCTTAGTCGTCTCTGGACTTTAGCCGTAAGTGTGTTCAGGGCATAACTCTCTAACGTTTAAGAGTCACTGCAGGGTAGCATAACAAAAATCGCATTTACAGCGACAATAAATGATTAACTTATTTAAAAGTGCTGTAATAGTCTTACAAACATCTTTTGAAGGTTTGAGCTAATTTACACTCTTCTTTTAGTTTCTATCCCCATTTTTGTGTGACAGGCCAGCGAAAAGTAAGAAAAAAAAATTGTGCAAAAAAACTCATTTACAAATTCAACAAAATACTGATTTTAAGTAATCTGACTAAAATAAATTTATATAATATTTTACTCAAAGTTATGTCGTTCTACTTTTAAAATTTTAATTTAGACAATTAAAAAAAATGTTAATTTTAGGATAGAAACGAATTTTAATTTTTTTTTAAAGAGATAATGAAGAACCGATGGTTGAGTGTATTGGACCATAATTAGTCTAGAAAATAATTATTATCTCACTAGCTCTTTTTACACTTTAAAAGTTGGCCGTTAGAGAGTTAATTTTGTGCTTCCGTCCACCTAAATAAGAGTAAGGACTGGAAGTCCTCTTCATTCTTCGTCAAGGTATTGTTGCACTTCTTCGTCAATGACACTGCCCTTTCGGCAGTATCATTCACTACCTTTAAGGCCTTAATGACCTTGAGTGCGGAAAGGTATTCCTCACAGTTCTCCCAGACACTGGGATCAGTGTCTAGGAAACCGTGAGGAATATCAAGAATGTGGAAAAAGGTGAGACTGTTACTTGTAAAAAAGTTGGCAATCTCCCTTTTTGCACATTCTTCCGCATTCAATTTGAGGCGAATATCTGGACTTTTTTCCCCAAGAATTTCTCTCATGTTTTTTAAACGATTCGGCGGTTGACAGGCAAGTACCCCTTGACATTCGATTTGGCGCTGCGGTATTTTTGAGCAAAAACTCACATATATTCATGTCCAAGTCGAACTTCGACGATTTCTTCTAGGCTCTAGGACCCACGGCTGTTCCTTCGTACAGAAGTTCCACCTGCCGTGGCCCTCCTGGGGCGAATTTTGCGCTTTTTATCTCCTGGTCTTCCGGAGTTGGTATGGCAAGCAAAACAATCATTGACGATACGTCATCATCGAGAATGACTGACGCAGAAACACCTGACGACAACGGCTGGACTTTTAGCCTTGGTAAGAGAAGCAGAGGCAGCCCTAGTGCGAAAAGTGCACCCCCAATTAAACAGACAAAGCTCAGCGATTATTGGCTTGGGGCTCCTGTGCAAAATAAATTCACTGTACTTATTCAAGAAGACAGTTCCACAACTTCCACATGCGGGAGTAACAATTGTGGAAATGATGCTAGACAAGATCAATTCTCGCAGCAGAGACGTGAACCTAAACCGCCGCCAATATTCGTACATAATGTGGAAAGAATTAACCCATTAATTGATCTTTTAACAAAACTGGCGCCAAATAAATACTCTATAACTACTCTTAAAAATCCTCAAGTTAAAATTCAATGTGATACCGTGGACACGTATAGAACAATTCTCAAAGAGCTAAAGGACCGCAATACTGAGTTACATTCGTATCAGATAAAATCTGAGAGGAGTTTTCGTGTGGTTCTTAGGAACATGCATTTTTCAATTAACGAAGATGAATTAAAATCTGAACTACTTGAGAAGGGTCACAAGGTGACTAATCTTTGGAATATTAAACATCGTATCACAAAGAAGCCGCTATCAATGTTCTATGTAGATTTGGAGTCAAGACCAAATAACAAGGATATTTATAATGTCAAGGACTTGCTGCACTGTGTAGTGAATTTTGAACTTCCGCAGCGTAAAAACTCGATTGCCCAATGCGCCAGGTGTCAGGACTTTTTACACACTAAGACTTTTTGTTGTAAAAGTCCTAGATGTGTTAAGTGCCTCGGATCCCATCTCTCCAAGGATTGTAACCGTAAGGAAAGGGATGATAACGTCAAATGTGTGAATTGTAACGGCAACCATCCTGCGAAATACAAAGGTTGTGCAGTCTACATGCAGCTTCAGCAGAAGTTGTATGGAAAGTTGCAGAATGCCAGAGACCGCAGGACTTCTGGTCAACGTGACGAAGATGCTGCAACACTAGCCCAGGGAAATCTGGAGTCAAGAAAAAATATAACTTATGCTGGGGTTGTGGGAGGCAGTAAGACAAAACCACAGATAGGCACTGATAATACCGTTTCAATTGAAAATGCGAGTGGTATGATGGAACTACAAGAGATGATGAAGTCTTTAGTGGCGCAAATTTCAAATATGCTGGGGATCCTCTCAGCAGTGGTTGCGAAACTTAATTAAAATGATTGAGTTACTCAAGATTGCTTCATGGAATTCAAACGGACTGTGTAATCACCGTCAGGAAATTGTAGCGTTTTTGACTGAGCACAATATTGATGTCATGTTGATAAGCGAAACACATTTTACTGATAAATCATATTTTCGTATCCCGAAATACTGTTTTTACCACACAAATCACCCGAGTGGAAAGGGACATGGCGGTACAGGTATCCTTATCAGAGAGAGCATCAGACACACGGAACATCTGGGTTATTCCTCTGAACGTATACAGGCTACTACTTTGGAGCTTGAAGACTTGGTTGGTCCACTGAAGGTTTCCGCGATATATTGTCCACCAAGATTTAATAATAAAGAGGCCCATTACTCCGATTTCTTTAAAACCCTGGGTAACAAATTTATTGTTGGAGGAGATATGAATGCAAAACATACAAATTGGGGATCGAGATTAGTTACTGCGAAAGGAAAAGAATTGTTAAAAACGATTAAATCGATGAACCTTACTCACCACTCTACTGGTGAGCCCACGTACTGGCCGACAGACTCAGCGAAGACACCTGAATTGATCGACTTTTTCATAACAAGAGGTATTGATCCTATGCTTTGTAACTTGAAGTCATCTTTGGATCTGTCCTCAGATCATACCCCAATCATCTTGTCTTTGAGTGCGAAAATTATTCCAATTACCAAGCGACCTTCTCTGACCAGTGGTCGTACTGATTGGGAATGTTACAGAGAATTAGTTGCTAAAAATATATGCTTGAATCTTCCCCTAAAAAGTAATCTGGACTTAGAAAATGCAGTAAGAGACTTAAGTACAATAGTTCAGCAAGCTGCTTGGGATGCAACTCCGGATAGTAGCCAATCGACTGCAAAGGAAATGATCGGGCAGAATGTTAGAGTAAAAATAGCAGAGAAGCGAAGGTTGAGAAAGAGATGGTTCCAAACTCGCCACCCACGCGACAAAGCTGCTTACAATAGAGCTAGTGCGCAACTGAAGGCACTTATGCGTGAGCTCAAAAATGCCAGATTTCAGTCATATCTGTCTCGACTATCGTCTAATCAAACCGATGAATACAACCTTTGGAAAGCGACCCGCAATATCAAAAGACCACAGATCAGAGTCCCACCAATTAGAGGAATGGATGGCTTATGGGCTAGAAATGACACTGAAAAATCAAAAGTCTTTGCTGATCATCTTTCAGAGGTTTTCCAACCATGGGAATCTCCAAGATCATTACAGCACTAATTGTTGGTCGAAGAATTTTTAGGCTCACCCTTTCAAATGGATCTTCATGTACAAAATTTTTGTGACGGGGAGATTTTGAAGGAGATCTTGTCTTTAAAGTCCAAAAAGACTCCTGAGTTCGACCTCATCACAGCGGAGGTTCTTAAAGAGTTACCAGCTGAAGGCATTGCAATGCTAAGATTAATATTCAACGCTGTTCTAAGATTGCAATATGTCCCTGCTCAGTGGAAGGTTGCAGAGGTTATAATGTGTCCAAAGCCTGGTAAAAAGTTGGAGGACTACACATCATATAGGCCTATTAGTCTGCTACCAGTGATCTCGAAACTATTTGAGAGGCTTCTTTTAATGAGAATGATGCCATATCTGGAGACTGAGAATTTGATTCCGAATCATCAGTTTGGGTTCAGGAGAGGACACTCTACAATCGAACAAATTCACAGAATAGTCGAGCCCATCAGCGATGTTCTCGAATCCAAGAAATATTGCTCAGCAGTTTTTCTTGACGTCAGTCAGGCTTTTGATAAGGTTTGGCACCCAGGGCTTATCTTCAAAATTAAAAGAGCTTTCCCCCCACAATTGAGTCTCATTGTGACGTCCTATCTTGAGGATCGCTTCTTCTACGTCAAGCATGGTGAGTCTTCTACTGAGCTGCGTCCTGTTTTGTCTGGTGTCCCTCAAGGTAGCATTCTGGGCCCAGTTTTGTTTAGCATTTACACAGCGGATATGCCAGAAACAAGGGGAGTGACTCTTGCGACATACGCTGACGATACCGCTCTGCTGTCCACCCATGAAAACCCTGTTACTGCTAACGCCAAATTGCAAGAAGCTTTGGTCCGGACTGAACACTGGCTTTCAGCCTGGAAGATCAGAGTGAATGGAAATAAATCTGCTCATGTGACCTTCACTCTTAAAAAGTCAACCAGCCTCCCAGTTTTCATTAATGGTCGGCAGATTCCAATATGTGATACTGTCAAATACTTGGGCGTCCATCTAGATCGACAATTGACTAGGAATAAGCACATTTGAACAAAAAGAGTTCAGCTCAGCGAAAAATTGCGCAAAATGTATTGTCTTTTGGGACGTAGGTCAGTTCTATCTATCGACAGCAAATTATTGTTATATAAGACAATGTTAAAACCAGTTTGGCTCTATGCTTGTCAGCTGTGGGGTACTGCTTCTCGGTCAAACATAGAAATCATTGAGCGATTCCAAAACAAAATGCTTCGTTGTATTGTAAATGCCCCCTGGTTTGTACCTAATGACCTGATCAGACGTGATCTTGGAATGCTGTCGGTCAAAGAAGAAATTCAACAAAGTGCCATAAGATACAGGAGGAGGCTGGATTCTCACTTAAATATTCTGGCGCATCAACTTCTTCACCATGAGGCTGGAAATCGATTGAAGCGAGCGAGATTGATCTCGCTGGCTGATTTGGTCCATTAAAATGTCAAAAAATTGTTAATTAATATAGGGAGGCTGACTATTGAGTCTGTGCTCCGCATGTCCCTTTCTAACTGATAAAAAATTCGCTTATTGTATAATAATACAGATTGTGAATATATGTGCTCAAAAAAAAAAATGTTTTTTAAACATGCTCTTTTCTCACTAGGAGAAATTCTTGGGTCAAAAAGAGCCAGTGGCACCAATATCTCACTGAGATACCAAAGGTGCCCAGAAAATTTTGTCAATACAGCTTCAGATCCTCCTTTATCCAATGTTTTCCACTGAAGGAGGTCTGAAGCTAATTGTAAATCATTTTTCGGGGCACCTTTAGAATCCGTCGCGTTGAACCAGGCCTTCACATATATTTTTACTAAAAATATGTTGAGGGTTGTCAGGCCTTTCTCCTCTTGCTTAGACAATTGAAACTGTCCCTTAAATAAAAATATTTTAAGGACATAAATTGCCCTGCTCATCCACCTCGCATGACTTACGGAGCCAGGGGAACGGAAAGCTACGCCATTTGGTGGAATCGCTCCCAAAAAAACTATGGTTAAATTTAGAAGCTCTTGGTAGTCGTCTCTTGGATGTCTTTGCTAAAAAAAAAAATTAATTAATTAATTAATTAAAACGTAATTCGTCTCTGTCAGCGTCTCAGCTGCTTTGCGAAATGCTCGAAATCACGAGATAGAGCTCTTCGTATGTTATCCTGTCTCATGGCATTTTTTAGATAAATAAATAAACAAATAAATAAATAAATAAATAAATAATAATTCTGACACAACATTCCATGAAGGAACTAGGCCTTTCCGGTTTTTTAAGGCACATAATAATTCACTACTGATTAAATTTATTTATAAATAATCAAAAAATCATCCAAAAAATTGAAAATTCAAACTTGAAGGTAACTTGATCCTTTAAGGACGAGACGCTTTTTACTGACCAAAAATCAACAATAAATATGAAAGTGATAAACAA
>NW_026604438.1:0-37120 GCF_024763615.1 Phlebotomus papatasi
CTTGGCCAAAATGTGTTTCGCCACTTCCTGATTCCGAATATATGAGGGGCTAAGTTACGTTCCCGGTCGGCCGGCCGGCCGTCCGGCCGCTCTTTGGAGTTTAATAGCTCCTAAACTAAAAAAGATATCGACTTGCGGTTTTCGGCAAAGGTTAAAATATCGTATGAAAATTGCAACATGGTGCATTGACCCCCCACCCCCCACCCCTCCTTCCAACATTTTGAAGACCCCCCTTTTTTTGTTTTCTCAATAGCTCCGGCCCTATGGCATCGAGCGGGCTCAAATTTTAGTATGTTATAGCTGGGCCTTAGAGGTCCCCCGACCCCCCTGACCCGAGCTATAAGGGTCCAAAAAAAATTTCTTAAAATGGCCATAACTCCGGTTCTAATTGTCAGAATTTAAAAAGTGAGGGCTTTTTGGAAAGCTCTCGTGAAATGCCACTTTTCCTTCTAACATCGCAAGTTCATAAAACCACCGCTAGGGGCGCTTTTTTTAAAAAGAAAATTTTTAAATCTTAAAAGTTAAATAACTCAAAAATTCCTTATGCAATCGGGCTGAAATTTTAGTATGTTGTAGCCGTTGATTATACCTATCAAACAAAAAAAACCTTAAGTCGATCCATAACCCCTGACCCGAGCTATAAGGGGTCAAAGTTCGAACATTGACCGGCCTCTATCTCCGGTTCTAATTAACATAGCAACCTAAATTTTACCTTTTTGGTTTCGTCTCGATGAGCACTTTCAGATGGAAGTTCAAAAAGTCACTACAGGTGGCGCTGTGATAGCGTCAAAAATCATCGAAATTCAAAGTCACTTTTCTCAAAAACGGCATTGTGCAAGTTAATGAAATTTTAGTATGTTGTAGTCCAGTCTAGGACGTTTCCAAAATGGTGCGTATGTGCGCTGTGGTTTCAATAGAACCGGAGATATGAGGGGTCAAAGTTCACAAAATTTAAAAAATCATATCTCCGGTTCTATGTGACCGATTTTGATGAATGAGGGCTTAAACGAAAGATCTCACCAAATACTACAACTTTCTAGAACATTTAAACTTCGTGGGACCAACACCAGGGGCGCCACAGTCAAAAAACGAATTTCAATATCACATAACCTCAATTATCTCGACTGTCGCTAAACCGATTTTGATGATTGCTTCGACATAATTGTAGAGAACATTTGTCTCTACATTTCGTCCATACATCATTTTCCGGTCAGACTACGCTATCACTCCGATTTTGCCGTTTAAGTGTGAAAAAATTGATTTTTCCCATAATAACGCTTTGAAATCACTCAGATGCCAATTTGACTGCCTCTACTCCACCAAGACACTTAAAATAGGGTTTTAAATGGAAAATCCCACAGAATACAACAATTATTTGATATAGTTGAAGTTCATCAAATGACTACTTGGGGCACTCTGATGGATAAAAAACGAGTTAAGAAACAAAAAACCTCGATTATCTTGGCTTCTGAGTAATTGATGAGATCATGTTCTATGGAAAAATTATAGAGAACATTCTGGTCTACATTTCACCCATATATCACTTTTCTGTCAGTTCATCCAAATCCTTGATATTTTGGTTTAAATACAAAATTTGTATAATTTCACGAATTTGATTCAAGATAACTGAATGGCGTCTCCCTACTTCAGCATCAAATCGAATTTGCATGCACTCCGAGTTAGCTTACGTTAAGAATCTCACCTACATAAGCCGGTTAGGATTATCTGTCCCTTTCAGGTTGCAATGTTAAAATTAAAGATTTAAAAACAGGAAAAGAGACCATGGTCCATAAAAATAGAATAATTAAATATATAAAATAAGAAAAAAAACTATATATTCATTTTACTTCTTTTAAAAAAATTTGAAATATATATAATTACAAATTACAAACAAGAAAAACAAATAATAAATTATTTTAAAATTTTATTTGCAAAATTACTTATTCCACTTTCTTTTTCTATTCAATTTATACACTTCATACAAAAAAAATTATTTTATAGTGGGAAGAACAAAGAAAAAAAAACTAAACCTAAAAAAAATTGAAAATTTACTTATGAATTTATTGAAAACTGTATTACTTTATTAAAAATTTAGAAATGCAACATCTTTCCTTCAGTGTTGGTGGAAAGGCCTACTACCAGCCCTAATTATAAGGAAAGATATTCCATTTGTACACCCTAGTTTAAATTACGGGGGAGGTGTAACATATATGTAAGCATAAGCATATTAATCGGGTCTCTCCCGTATGGAATAATTAATAAAGTGCAGTTGCGTTTGAACCTTCGGTCAAGAAGCATAATCTTTTATTGTCTTTTACTTGGTCAGTCGGTCTTTCCTTCGGAGTGATGCATAGTAAAAACCCCACAGAAGGAATAAGCAAATCTGCTAACATTTTGCAAACACTCATAAGTGAATCAACCTCCTTACCTTGCTCGGAACAGACCAGGAAACTTTTCTTCCGAACAAGAATATATATCAGGATTAAATATTTAAATTCTAAAATAAAGGCGTCTCAAGCTCAAGTTCAAGAAAAAAAACGAACAAGAAAAAAATGGTAAAGATTATTACGTGAGTCTGAGCAATTGATTTTCCAAATTGTTTCTAATTTTTTTCTCGAGATCAGCAGAAATAAAATTTGTGTAAATATTGTAAATAATTATATACATTTATACATAAAATGTATATATTAGATGAGATCATATATTCTGTCAGTAGAAGAGGTAAAAAGTTTGGAGTGGTATATCTCAGCTCCCGATGAACATAATTGGATGAGTGAACTATTGTTGGAAAGCTTGGTTCATTAGCTTTCAGAATCTGGTATATGTAATTGGCTATGGGTAAATCATGGTCATCCAGAACCATTTATGTCGAAGATGACACTTTTTGCAGCGTCATTTTTGACCATCTACTGCTGGGACCAGGAGTGACCCACAATTCTCGCACTTGGACTGTTCGTTAGAGGAACTCAAAGGGTATAATTTGTAGAAGAAACTTTTTTTTTTGGACATCTTACTTTTTTTTATTCATCGACTTTTGCAAGAATTTTAAAATGTTAAACGCAAGGAAAAAATTACAGAAATCCTTCTATTCCATTTTCTGGACAAACTAATGAAGATATCGACTTGGAATGTTCTGAGTATCCCCCCATAAGTTGATCCAAGGAATCCAAATGTCACTTCAATTTCATCCCCACGTCTATCCTTCCCCTCCAGAAATCACTCCTTTAGGAATATCTCAAGAACCAGACCATTGATGCATTTCATTTTGGGATATGTTTTAGAGAGTATCCTGGCGGACATTTCATTCATACATCTCAAAGACGTCCGACCTCTTCTTCTTGCACTTGCTAATAATCTGGTTAGAAGAGCAGAATTTCTTCTGATCAATTTTCTGACCAAAGAGACAAAGTTAGCGACTTTTATTGTTCTGTGTACCCCCCAAAAGTCAATCTAAGGAATCGAAATAACATATGCAATTGCCTCTCATCCCACTCCTTCTCCTCCAGAAACCACTCTTTTGAGAATATCTCAAGAACCAAATCATCGATTCTTTTCATTTTTGGATATGTTTTTGACATGGCCAAGGCGGACATTTTGTCCTCAGAAACCAATATTGTACAGAAATTTCTTCTTGGAATTTAGAAGATAATTTTTTAAATTCTTGTACCAACGAATTTCAGCATAAAAAAAAAATTTAAGCAAGTAAGAATTGATTAGGCTTGTGAAAAATTTCGAGATTGATTAAATAAACCACATTCTGTGTTAATCCGTTAAAAATATACTCTCTTACGCTGTCTATTTATTGGCCTTGGAAATTCCAAGAAGAAATTTCTGGATGATATTGGTGTCTGAGGACAAAATGTCCGCCTTGGCCATGTCAAAAACATATCCAAAAATGAAAAGGATCGATGATAATAGCTGTAATGATAATAGCTGTAATAGGAGCGATGTAAATAGCTCCTAAACTAAAAAAGATATCGACTTGCGGTTTTCGGCAAAGGTTATATATCGCATGAAAATTGCAACTTGGTGCGTTGACCCCCCACTCCTCCATCCAACATTTTAAAGACCCCCTTTTTTTGTTTTCTCAATAGCTCCGCCCCTGTGGCATCGAGCGGGCTCAAATTTTAGTATGTTATAGCTGGGCCTTAGAGCTTTCCATCAATATCAAACTTAAGGTCCCCTGACCCCCCTGACCCGAGCTATAAGGGTCCAAAAAAAAATTCTTAAAATGACCATAACTCCGGTTCTAATAGTCAGAATTTAAAAAATGAGGGCTTTTTGAAAAGCTCTCATGAAATGCCACTTCCCCTTCTAACATCGCAAGTTCATAAAACCACCGCTAGGGGCGCTATTATTAAAAAGAAAATTTTCAAATCTTAAAAGTTAAATAACTCAAAAATTCCATAGTGCATCGGGCTGAAATTTTAGTATGTTGTAGCCGTTGATTATACCTATCAAACAAAAAAACGTTAAGTCGATCCATAACCCCTGACCCGAGCTATAAGGGGTCAAAGTTCGAACATTGACCGGCCTCTATCTCCGGTTCTAATTAACATAGCGGCTTAAATTTTACCTTTTTGGTTTCATCTCGATGAGCACTTTCAGATGGAAGTTCAAAAAGTCACCACAGGTGGCGCTGTGATAGCGTCAAAATTCATCGAAATTCAAAGTCACTTTTCTCAAAAACGGCATTGTGCAAGTTAATGAAATTTTAGTATGTTGTAGACCAGTCGAGGACGTTTCCAAAATGGTGCAAATGTGCGCTGTGGTTAAAACAGAACCGGAGATATGAGGGGTCAAAGTTCACAAAATTCAAAAAATCATATCTCTGGTTCTATGTGACCGATTTTGATGAGTGAGTGCTTAAACGAAAGATCTCTCCAAATGCTACAACTTTCTTAGAATATTTGAACTTCGTGGGACCAACACCAGGGGCGCCACAGTCGAAAAACCAATTTCAATATCACATAACCTCAATTATCCCGACTGTCGCTGAACCGATTTTGATGATTACTTCGACATAATTGTAGAGAACATTTGTCTCTACATTTCGTCCATACATCATTTTCCACTCAGACTACGCTATCACTCAGATTTTGCCGTTTAGGTGTGAAAAAATTGATTTTTCCCATAATAACGCTTTGAAATCACTCAGATGCCAATTTGACTGCCTCTACTCCACAAAGACACTTAAAATATGGTTTTAAATGGAAAGTCCCACAAAATACAACAATTCTTTGATATAGTTGAAGTTCAACAAATGAACACTTGGGGCACTCTGGATGAAAAAACGAGTTAAGAAACGAAAAACCTCGATTATCTTGGCTTCTGAGTAATCGATGAGATCATGTTCTATGGGAAAATTATAGAGTACATTCTGGTCTACATTTCACCCATATATCACTTTTGTTCCAGTTCATACAAATCCTTGATATTTTGGTTTAAATACAAAATTTGTATAATTTCACGAATTTGATTCAAGATAACTGAATGGCGACTCACAATTTCAGCTCTAAATCGAATTTGCATGCACTCCGAGTTAGCTCACGTTAAGAATCTCACCTACATAAGCCGGTTAGGATTATCTGTCCCTTTGCATCTGATGAACTGTTTTCACCAGATTCCCACTTCCTGGGGCCTCAGTGATGATCTGAGTGTCTTCCGGCTGGAAGATTTGTGTGTTTTTCAGTGATTATCCTCATCCCAAAAGTTGTGCTCTGTGTCAATTGTGCTCTGTGTCAATTGTGCTCTGTGATAATTGTACTCTGACACAGAGCACAACTTTCTTCCTGCCCAGGGAGTGGGAATTTGCATCTGACCCATGTAACACAGAGCTTACTAAGTAATATGAGAACCTTATAACGACGTCGTTACTGCTTATCTATAGACCTGCCGAAATATGACTAATAGAATTTAAGTAATTAATACGCCAGGTCGCGATATTAATTGTCACTACCTAAAATTTACCTCATTACGATGTAATGACACGGGGTAATTTACATGTGGTAATTAAGATGTCGTAAATACTTAAGGCTATGACCTGGGTTATTTTGTTAATGAGTATATTACTCCAGCACGTCGTAATTTCGACGTTAGCATTACCCACGTTGCACGTGTTTCAGTTTAAAAGTTTCAATCTTTGTTCTGAAATAATGAGTGAAAATGTCAAAAATCAGAGTTTATAGAGAAGTTTTGTGGCATGAAACAAAACTTATGCACGAATTGTCCTGCCGAATTATGCACGAATTCCTGCCTTTTTATGAATTTCCTTTTTTTATCAGCGTGGTAAGGAATGTGGTCAGAATTACGTAAGAATTAGGTAGTGTCATAATGAGTCATTTACCTCAGTATTATTTAATCCCTACCTAAATCTTACGTTGTTATGACGTCGCTATTACCAACGCTCAAAAGTGTTCTTCTTAACCTCAAAAGTGTCACCAGTCGTGTTAATCAGAAAAACAATTAGGAATCATGAGCCGGCCTTATAAATACATGCTGAGCTACTACAGGCGTTGTAGGAAAATAAGTGGCAGAGTATATGGTGGAGATGGTGGAGACGATAGAGGTAATGGAGATGGTGGAGCGCATCACGAGGGTAGTGGATTTCTTGGAGGACAGATCACCAAGGAATGTTAAGGTATTGTGGTTACATGAGAAATAGAACCTTTTGCTTATCATACAATTTTATTCCAGAGCGGCCACTTTCAAGTGATGATGAGGAGACTTGCGAAGACTTGCAGGAAAAGCCTAGACTGTCTGAAGCGGGTCTGGAAGAAAAATTAAAGGACTGGGCACTGCGATCGAGCCTTCCTCACATATGGCTAAAAGAGCTATTGGAGATTTTGAGGATTGAACCTCATCTTCGACATCTACCTAAAGATTCCAGAACATTTCTACAGACTCCAAGAAAAGTATTGATTATACCAATGGGATCAGGGCATTATTGGTACAATGGATTAAGAAATGTCTTGCAAGGATGCTTGTCAGAAGTTTCCGACAACGCAATCATAACATTGCAATTCCATGTCGATGGATTACCTATTAGTAGATCGTCGAAATTGCAACTCTGGCTGATACTTTGCAGGATTATGGAAAAACTAGAGATACCACCGAAAGTGATCGCCATTTACCAAGGACATGGAAAACCATCTAACCTGAATGATTTTTTGGAACCTTTTGTCGATGAGATGCTTGAGTTAATTCAAAACGGAATTGTGATTGATTCCAAACACCTCAGAATACACATTCATTCTTTTATTTGTGATAGCCCTGCAAGGGCTTTCGTGAAGGGTAAAAACACTTATTAATATATTTTATTGTATTCATTTACATTAAATTATCATATTTAGATGTGATTTCTTCTAATCATACCTATTTTAATAAGATATTAACAAGAGTTTTTAACGTTGAACGATTGTTATTAGAAATTGTTTAAGTAAATTAGGGCCAATCCATCTCAAAACGACCGAAAAAATCGCAAATCGAGGGGTCATGGTCTTAGATGTTTTTGAATTTTACATATGTTAAAGTACACGATAAAATAATATACCCCTATTTTTTTTTCGTCCGAAAAAAAATCCTGGCCGGAGATACATGGCGTCAAAGATGGCGCCTCGCGCTTCATTCCTCAATTGTGATTTTTAGCAAATATTTTAAAATTCTCTATTTCGGGAACGGGTTGAGATTTCTTCTTACTCTTTTTTTTGTATGAAAGATAATTTTATACTCTTTAAAACTATATACTTGATTTTGCATTATCTGCTTAAGTTTTTTTGTAACGGTCTTTTAAAAAATTTTTGAAAAAAATTAAAAATTAATTTTTCTCAAAAACCCCATTCTCAAAAATTTTGATTTTTTTACTGTTGATCAGTAACATTGAGTACTATATTCCCTGAAAAGGCGAGCTTCCACTTTTGCACTTACTTTTTTTAAAAAATATTTGAAAAATTACCATATTTTCAAAATTAAAAATAAACAGTTAAACTCAAAATTTTGAGTTCAACTTTTCAGGGAATATAGTACTCCACAATACTTATAAACAGCAAAAAAATCAAAATTTTTCGAAATCAAGTTTTTGAAAAAAAATTTTTTTTTGATTTTTAAATAAAAATGTCTTTTATTGACAAAAATCAAACTTTAAGACACATTTGACACATGTGTCAATATGTAGATTTTTTTTAAACGGAATTTCAAAAAAAAAATTTTTTTTAATTTTTTCAAAAATAATCCAAAAAAATTTCCAAAATTTTTTTTTTTTGAAAAACTAAAAGGAAACAAAAAACATAATTAGTACATGTGTTTAATATGATTTAAAGGCTTATTTTTGTCAATAAAAGACATTGTAGGGGGGAAGTATGATTCTCACCTATTAAATTAGAAGAATAAATGTATAAATGAATATTCTACCCTCAGCTTTGTACACGGTTTTCTCTCAGTGTAGCCCACCTATAAAATGAGATGAATAAATATTGAATAATTTTCTTCCCTCCAATTTGTGTTAGGATTTCTCGGAGTGTAAGCCCACCTATTGAATGAAAAAGAACAAAGAGCTTTAATATCCGGGCTCCGGAGGATCAAACTTTGATCCTGCTGTGTCTCACGGGATCCTAAATTATTTGATGCCTTCAGCAGACTGTTGAGATCACTGGAAATTTCCTGGATTTCCTCAATTTTCACTCTGTTTCTTCCTCCTCGTGGTTCACACGTTGAAATTAAAATTCCGTTTTCCCCTTTTTCACTTCACAATTTATTAGCAAATTCACTTTAAATTATGACAAATAGATTATTAAACTTTTTTTTTTTTAACTTCCTTAACCAATATAGTTTTACAATAATTTTAATTTAATGATTTAATCGAATGCTCAAGTACTCTTTTTCACTTTGTTCACTTTACTATAGACTGTCCAAGACTGATAAAAATTGAGAGAAAAATTGAGATAAAAGGTCACTTTGCCACATATCCTCCCGTTACCCAAATCACTGCAGTATATCTAGTTTTCTGCCAATCATCTTATTTTTCAATCACTGCCCCTGAATACTTGTGATTTTAGGCTTTCGCGCGCAAATTAAGAATTGGCGCGTACACTCCCCCTCGAAATTGCATTCATAGGTTCAACAGGTAATTTTACGACCTTACTGATTGGACGTTTAAGATTTCCTCGGGAAGTTTTTACAGTGATCACACGAACCTTTTGATCTTTTCCTGGATGAATTTCGACGACTTTTCCCAAGGGCCAGCAAGTAGATGGTAAATTGTCCTCCATGAATAAGACTATATCTCCAACTTTTAAATTATCTTTGGATTTTGTCCACTTACTGCGCACTTGAAGAGTGTTGAGATATTCTCTCTTCCACCTTGATGAGAAGTCTTGGCAAATTTTCTGGCATAATTGCCATCGATCAAGTCTATTCATTGGGAGATGCTTTAAGTCTGGGTCTGGTAATTGAGTCAGTGAAGTACCAGTCAAAAAATGTCCGGGTGTCAAACATGAAGGATCGTCCGGATGAGTGGAGATGGGTACAAGGGGGCGACTATTGAGGACTGCTTCTATCTCAGAGAGGGTTGTCTGCAATTCTTCAAAGGTAAGTGGGGTTTGGCCAAGAATACGCTTCAAATGAAACTTACAGGATTTTACGGCCGCCTCCCACAATCCACCATGATGAGGTGCCTTTGGAGGTTGAAAACACCATTGAATGTTCCGCTCCGAAAGAAAATTTGCAAAGATTTCCTGAGATTTTGTTTGCTGGAACATTCTTTTCAACTCATTGTCTGCTCCAATAAATGTAGTTCCCTGATCTGAGTACATATGAGTAGGTAGTCCTCTTCTCGCTACAAATCTCCTCAGAGTTGCAATGAAGGCATCTGTTTCTAGAGCGCTCACTAATTCCAAATGCAAAGCCTTCGTTCCCATGCAGACGAAAACTGCAACATACGCTTTAATGGGAGAACCTTTACGATTTACAGATTTTAAAAGCAGAGGCCCTGCAAAATCAACTCCTGTTGCTTGGAAAGCCTTAATAGCGGTCACTCGATGCTCAGGAAGTTCTCCCATCAATTGCTCCTGCTGTGGAGGATTTGCCTTAATGCATTTAATGCAGTTATGTGTAATAGATCTGCACAAATTGCGTCCATCCATGGGCCAGTACGCTTGACGTAGCTGAGCCAATATTAATTGAGGACCCGCATGTAAGAGACTCAGATGAGTGTGAGTTGCAATCAAACGGGCAAGAATACTTTTCTTAGCCAATAGTTTAGGATGGCGAACATCGTAGGGTTCTCCGGACTTTTGCAACCTACCACCAACACGTAATATGTTATCCGAGTCCAGAAATGGACGCAATTTACGAATCGCCGCAAATCTCTGAGAAGTGTTAAAATTTTTGGTTTTTATGGTAACTAAAATCTGATCGAAGTGTTCTTGTTGGTCCCAACGCACGAGAAACTTGTCAGCTTCCCCAAGCTCATGGGTTTTGAGGAATTCTGATGTACTTTGAGCGGCTGTCTGTCGGGTACAACGTTTTAGCTTGAGCTTGAAGACATTAACTGTTCTGATACACCAAGCCAATACTCTTCGAATGCGATTATAGCTTCCAATATTGGTTGTTAAGTAAGAATAGATTGGATTTGAGTCAGATGACTCTGCTGGTACATTAATCAGCGTGACCTGCTCATCAACAATAGGAAACTGAGACGAGGCATCAAATGGTGGAGGCCAATGCTGAGGTTCTTTGCGGATGAACTGAGGACCCTGCCACCATAAAACTGAATTCTTTAATTTTCCGGGAAGGGCTCCTCGAGACAATATGTCAGCTGGATTCTCCAAGGTTGGTACATGTCTCCATTGTTGAGGATTGGATACACTTAAAATTTTCGCTGCACGTCTCTTGACAAATAATTCACGTCTCTCATGAGGAGAGTGAATTTGGTGCAAGATGATTGTAGCATCAGTCCAAAAAAAATGATCTGAAATCTGTAGGGACTGCGAAACTACACTCATCAATTCAGTTGCCATGACAGCTCCACATAATTCCGCCTTCGGGATTGTAAGACTCTGAGACACTTTATTTTTTAGTGGAGTGATTTTAGATTTTGCAGTCAACAAACGAGAAGATCTCTGTCCATTGGCATCTTCACAGACAAGGTATATGGCAGCTCCATATGCAACGAAACTTGCATCGCAGAATGCGTGCAGTTCATTTGAAGAGGGATTTTCGATTGAAGAAACCCATCTAGGAATGCGTAAGTACTGAATTAATGGTAAATCCTCAACGAAAATTTTCCATTCCAATGACAAATCATCAGGAACAGGCTGATCCCAAGTGGTACTGACTTCCCAAGTACTTTGGAAAATTAACTTAGCCTTTGTGATTAATGGGCTTATTAATCCAATGGGATCAAAAATTCGAGCGATGGTAGACAGGATTAACCGCTTGGTGATAGGTTGGTCTTCAATAATTTCTTGAACAATATATTGAAAAGTGTCTGAATTGGGATTCCAAATCATACCAAGGGTTTTCACTGTCTCATCTTCAAAATTGAGTGTCTCTTGGGTTGCTGGTTTGTCTTCAATGGCATAGGGACAATTGGATTTAAACTTTGAAAGCTGCATTCCAGCACGGTTCAAGAGACTGATCAACTGACCTTTCAATTCAAGAAGTTCTTCAACACTTGTAACCGACGTAAGGCAATCGTCGACATAAAAGTTTGACAAAATAGCTCTTGAGGCTAATGGGAAATCCTCTCCTTCATCTGCGACCAGTTGGTTGAGGACTCTGGTGGCTAAAAATGGAGATGGAGCAACTCCGAAACAGACTGTGCGGAACCTGAAAGCCTTTACTGGATCATCTGCATTTTCCCGCCATACAAAACGTTGATAGTCGCGATGCCTTGGCTCCAAGAGTACTTGCAAATACATCTTGACTATATCGCACGTTAGAGCGAACTTGTGCTGGCGAAATCTCAAAAGAACAGAGACCAAAGTGGGTTGGACAACTGGGCCCACTTTTAGACAGTCATTTAGACTCAGACCGCTTTGAGATTTGGAGCTTGCATTAAAAACTATACGAACTTTTGTGCTAGTGGACTGTTCGCGAATTACGCAATGGTGTGGCAGATAATAAGATGCCAATCCCATTTCATTGAACGGAACAGCCTCAATAATGTTAAGGGAGAGATATTCATTAAACACATTCGAATACTCTTGTTTCAAATCACTGTTTTTATTTAATCGCCTCTCTAAATAGAACAATTGTTTTGTTGCAGCAGCTTGATTATTTCCCAATTCATTGACTTTCTCGTTGAATGGGAGCTCAACAATATAGCGACCTTCAGCATTTCTTGTAGTAGTAGATGCAAACTGATCCTCGACTTCTTTGTACTCAGCAACCTGATCCTTGGGCCTATCTATTTCCTCAATTTCCCAAAATTTCTTGATGGCACTCTCGATGCTGGATAAGGTTGATACGTGACACATCAAATTTCGTGGGGAATTGGAGTGAGACTCAATATTGCAGGGACCCACCACAAGCCAACCAAAAACGCTTTGTTTCAAGAGTGGAGCATCTTTCCCAATAGAGTGAGACCCTTCCTGAATAAATTGCCAAAAATATTGTCCTCCAATGAGTAAATCGATTGATTGGCGTTTATTCCAATCAGGATCCGCCAAGGTAAATTGTGGAGGAATTGGAACACACTTTGCATCAATTGGACGACTTGGTTGATCACTAGTGATCTTCTTCATAACCAGGCAGTCAAGAGAGACTCTGTGATTTGAACTATTCCCAATCTGAAGGGAGATACTAACACTTTGGTGAGCCACATGGCGTTTAGACCCAACACCTTCTAAAGTAAAATCTGTGTATTGGGTTGGAATGCGAAGTTGCTGGCGCAAGTTTGTGGTAATTAAGTTTACTTGCGACCCTGCATCAAGAATGGCGCGACAGACACGAACCTCATTATTGTGGCCAATTAATTTTACCCTAGCAGTCGCAAGCAACACCTGAGTATCCAAACCTCCCCCATTTTCTGTGCAACTAAGTGAAGATGAGGCTGATGGTTTTGGATCAGACAAAGACGATGCTGATGGTTTTGAAGACTCACGTCCTTGTTCATTGGATAAGGGGTGCAGTGCTTCATGCAGCAATCGATTGTGGCGTTGGTTGCAAGATTTGCAAAGAGGGTATGAGCAGGCAGAGAGGATATGTGACTCGGAGAGACAATTGTGACAAATTTTTAATTGAGTGGCAACTTCTACTCTCTTTTGTGACGAAAGAGCCAAAAACTGTTTGCAACGGTATAGTTTATGGCAGTGCTTCTTACAATATGGGCATAAATCATTAGCATCAGAAGCAACATAAGAAGAAGCACGAGGTTTATCTTTAGATTTCTTAGTCTTGGAATAGTTAGCATTATCTAATTTTACATCATTAGTTTGTGTTAAAGATTTAGAGTATAATTCTTAAGACTTACATCGCTTTGAAAGAAATACTTCGAAATCCGTCCAAGTAGGTATGTCCTCACCTATTTCCCGGGACCACAGCGTCTTAGATTCGTCATCAAGTTTCTGACTAATGAAGTAGATGAGCCAAGGATCCCTCTGTGTAACTTTAATGGCTTCCAAGGCTTGCAGAATTGATCTTGAACCTGAGTAGAGACTTTTAAGGCTGCTTGCTGATGGATTAGAGATGGCCGGTAATTTCAGGAATTTTTCGATGTGTGCGTTGACGATCATGACCTTGTTATCATAGCCGCTCTTCACTATTTCCCAGGCTGCATCATAGTTCTCGTCCGAAATAGTGAGATGGTCGATAGATGCGAGAGCCTCTCCTTTCAATGAATCCTTTAGATAATGCAATTTTTGCGATTTAGATAGCTGATCATTCTTGTCAACAATTGAGATAAAGATGTCTTGATATGATTTCCACTGCGCATAATCTCCATTGAATTGTGGCAGTTTCATTGGCTCAAGTTTCGCGACCTTTGGAGCATTGCTTGTGTAGGAATGATTCAGATTAAATGACGATTGTCCAGCAAGGGTAGAGTCCAACATTGTTTGTAAATCATCCTTATGAGACTGAAATATAGTTTCAAACCTCCTTTGATCAGCAATACGTTGCTCCTTTTGTTCTTTCAGTTGAGCAAGCATAAGATCAATCAGCTGATTTACATTGGCTGACCCACGAGAATGTAACTGTTCCTCATCTTCATTGGACGTCCCTGGTTGAGAGTTGGCCATCGCAAGAAGACGGGAAATAGTGAAATGGGTTTGTGAACAATCTTCAAGAAAGCCTGAAAGCTCACTTTCTTCCTCTTCCTTTTGTGCTCCTATCGATTCTGAAATTATCTCTTGCTGAATTTTCGTGAATTTAGCCTCAATTCTTTCTAGGGAATCGCGATGTGCAATAAGTTGAATGCGAGCATTAGAATCGCTTAACAGCGAGGAATTTGTAGAATATTCTTCTAACACGTTCTTTATTTGGGTGAGTTGCCCCTTATATGATGATCGAGTTTTCTTCTGAGGCATTTTGGGTGGCAGAGCAAGCTGGCTGAAGATCAAATTGCCTTCTCAGGGATAATCAAGAGTGCTATCTCTTTCCTTCTAAAGCTCTGAAATGCACAATCAGGCACGGATGCTCTCCTTGATGACCCCTATGGCCTCGAACGGACCAAGTGTAGGGGGGAAGTATGATTCTCACCTATTAAATTAGAAGAATAAATGTATAAATGAATATTCTACCCTCAGCTTTGTACACGGTTTTCTCTCAGTGTAGCCCACCTATAAAATGAGATGAATAAATATTGAATAATTTTCTTCCCTCCAATTTGTGTTAGGATTTCTCGGAGTGTAAGCCCACCTATTGAATGAAAAAGAACAAAGAGCTTTAATATCCGGCTCGAAGGACCAAGTGTAGGGGGGAAGTATGATTCTCACCTATTAAATTAGAAGAATAAATGTATAAATGAATATTCTACCCTCAGCTTTGTACACGGTTTTCTCTCAGTGTAGCCCACCTATAAAATGAGATGAATAAATATTGAATAATTTTCTTCCCTCCAATTTGTGTTAGGATTTCTCGGAGTGTAAGCCCACCTATTGAATGAAAAAGAACAAAGAGCTTTAATATCCGGGCTCCGGAGGATCAAACTTTGATCCTGCTGTGTCTCACGGGATCCTAAATTATTTGATGCCTTCAGCAGACTGTTGAGATCACTGGAAATTTCCTGGATTTCCTCAATTTTCACTCTGTTTCTTCCTCCTCGTGGTTCACACGTTGAAATTAAAATTCCGTTTTCCCCTTTTTCACTTCACAATTTATTAGCAAATTCACTTTAAATTATGACAAATAGATTATTAAACTTTTTTTTTTTTAACTTCCTTAACCAATATAGTTTTACAATAATTTTAATTTAATGATTTAATCGAATGCTCAAGTACTCTTTTTCACTTTGTTCACTTTACTATAGACTGTCCAAGACTGATAAAAATTGAGAGAAAAATTGAGATAAAAGGTCACTTTGCCACATATCCTCCCGTTACCCAAATCACTGCAGTATATCTAGTTTTCTGCCAATCATCTTATTTTTCAATCACTGCCCCTGAATACTTGTGATTTTAGGCTTTCGCGCGCAAATTAAGAATTGGCGCGTACAGACATTTTTATTTAAAGATCAAAATTTTTTTTTTTTTTCAAAAACTTGATTTCGAAAAATTTTGATTTTTTGGCTGTTTATAAGTATTGTGGAGTACTATATTCCCTAAAAAGTTGAACTCAAAATTTTGAGTTTAACTGGTTATTTTTAATTTTGAAAATATGGTAATTTTTCAAATATTTTTAAAAAAAAGTAAGTGCAAAAGTGGAAGCTCGCCTTTTCAGGGAATATAGTACTCAATGTTACTGATCAACAGTAAAAAAATCAAAATTTTTGAGAATGGGGTTTTTGAGAAAAATTAATTTTTAAATTTTTTCAAAAATTTTTTAAAAGACCGTTACGAAAAAACTTAAGCAGATAATGCAAAATCAGGTATATCGTTTTAAAGAGTATAAAATTATCTTTCAAATAAAAAAAAAGAGTAAGAAGAAATCTCAACCCGTTCCCGAAATAGAGCATTTTAAAATATTTGCCAAAAATCACAATTGAGGAATGAAGCGCGAGGCGCCATCTTTGACGCCATGTATCTCCGGCCAGGAATTTTTTTCGGACGAAAAAAAAATAGGGGTATATTATTTTATCGTGTACTTTAACATATGTAAAATTCAAAAACATCCAAGACCATGAAGGGTACCCCTATGGTCGTTTTGAGATGGATTGGCCCATTAAAATATTTTAACGCTTTTATTTTTGTGTTAATTTTATAACACATCTTGGGGCCTCAGTGGATCAGTGGATAGAGCAGTGGCTCTGTGACTGTGAGGTCGAGGGTCCGAGACTAGGCAGCTGCAGATTTTTCAGCTGCTGTAATAGTCTCGAATTCGTCCAGTGAATGAATGGAAAAGTAATGCCAATACATTGACAATGAACCGCCTAAAAAGAGAGGTTGGTATAGGAAATAAGTTTCGACATGCAGAGTTCAGTCGAATACAAATACTCATTCACTGCCCAGATCCTCAAACCAAGGTTGGTTTACCGTGATATAAAGCGGTACTGTGTGTATCAGAACGCACACAGAGCACTGTGATGTGGAGCAGGTTTACTCGCCTTGGGGGTTAAGATAGAACAGGAGAATGGGGAGTGCATAATGGGCCCAAATAAGTGGCCAGGGTGCAGCGGTTCCGCAAGGAATATAACCGACCCATAGACAAATCTTAATCTTATAACACATCTTAATAAATTATACATTTTTTCACTTCTGGTAGGTGTTTCAAACTATAATCATCACAGCGGCTGCACCAAATGTGAAACGGAAGGAGAGTATTTTCACGAAGGAAGACACATGAGTTTTTACAATATCAATGCAGCAAAAAGAACAGATGACGGTTTTCGAAAGCAGATTGATAGAAGCCACCATAAGGAAAAATCAGCATTGGGGAAGCTTCCAATTGATATTGGTGTGTTTACCTGTGATGGTAACAAAAGGTGTGATGAGGATAAGAATGATGCAATGTATTACCCTTTGGTGGGAATTAGTGTACCTATGAGAATAATTTGACTGCTTTAAGTATGTGACTGCTGTATTGAAAGACCCCTTGAGGGTATTGAGTGATACCTGTAAGAATGGAGGAAAAGATTAGAATCTGGCGAGATTTGACCAGATTCCCGATTCCTGCCAATTCCCTTAACAGCACGATGAAGAACACACTTTTTTCTAATTCAGATAGTGATTTAATTCACAAATTTTGACAAAATAACTCAGATAATTAATAAATTGCTTATGAAGAAAACTTCCAATGACGCCTCGATGACAGACCGCTTAAAAGAATGACGACAAAGACAATGAATGACGTGAAGTCAGTCGCTTCCGAAATTCGCCGCTTCGGAATCCGCCATTTCGGATGAACCATTCAAATGGCAACCGTCAGTACGGTACCATTCTGCCCCCTCTGGACTGTGTTCAGACTCCAGACCTTCTTGTCCTGTAGGTAGAACCGCAAGACGGGTGATGGCCCTCTTGTAAATTCCATCCTGTGTCTGGACTGCAGCAACGCGAACTCTGTTGTCCGCTCCCGGGTGGACGTCGACAACTCTTCCTAGAGGCCACTTCAAAGGTGGAATGTTGTCCTCTTGAATGATGACGAGGTCCCCTTTCTCGATGTTTGGACGTTCCTGTTGCCACTTCTTACGCTGTTGCATAGAAGTGAGGATTTCTCGATGCCAGCGCTTCCAAAAGTGTTGAAGGATTTGCTCGTTCAGACGCCATTTGGAGAGCCGGTTTTGTTGAATGTAAGTCAAGTCCTGGCTAGGTAAGGTATTGAGTGCTGTCCCAACTATAAAGTGCCCTGGTGTGAGCGCTGTGAAGTCCTGGGGATCGTTGGACATTGGACACAACGGACGTGAATTGAGACAGGCTTCTATCTCCACAATGATTGTCTCCAGAGACTCCAAGGTAAAAACTACGTTTCCAGCAACTCTTTTCAGGTGTGACTTGAAACTCTTCACAGCAGTTTCCCAAATTCCTCCAAAATGCGGACTGCGTGGAGGTATGAAGTGAAATCGGATTCCTTGCTGTGCAGAATCTGTTGAGATTGAAGTCTGGATCTTCTCGTCTCGGAGAAGTTGGTGAATGTCTGAGATTTGTTTTGCCGCTCCAACGAAGTTTTTTGCGTTGTCACAAAAGATGTCACTTGGTTTACCCCTGCGTGCGCAAAAACGACGAAGTGAGGCGATGAATGCTTCGGATGTGAGATCGTGAACCAGTTCGAGATGAACGGCTCTGGTCACGAAACACACATAAACTGCCACGTAGACCTTGACCACAGCAGACCGTCGAAGTGGTGGTTTGATGAAGAACGGGCCACAGAAGTCAATTCCAACACGGCTGAATGGTCGAGTGTATTGAATCCTTTCTGCTGGAAGGTTACCCATCAGCTGATGACTGAGTTGAGGTTTGCACTTGAAACAAGTGATGCATTTTCTGGCTGCCCTTTTGACGACGTCGAGACCTCTGAGTGGCCAAAACTGCTGTCTGATTGAAGCCAACACGAGCTGGTGACCACCATGGAGATTCTCTGCATGATGTTTTTCAGCAATCAAGTCCGTCAAGTGATGTTTGTCATGAAGGAGGATTTGATGCTTCTGCTCGTAGTTGAGATTCGCCTTGTGGATCCTGCCGCCTACTCTGAGAATTCCTTCTTCGTCAAGGAATGGGGCGAGACTCTTGATGCGTGATGCTTTTGAGAGCTCCTTGCCTTGTTTCAAGTGATGAATGTCTTCTGGGAAAGATTGTTGCTGGGAAGCCTTGATGATTTGCAACTTCGTATTGTGTAATTCGTCAACTGTCAGTGGCCCAGTGATTCTTTCAGAATTGTCCCGCTTGCAGAGAAACTTGTTATGAATGAACCTTTTGCAGTAAGCCAAAACCCTGACAATTTTCGTGAATCGTGAGTATTGATTGATGATTTCCCAGAATCTGTTGTTCTTCTTCGTGGTGAGGAAGACTCGTTGTTCGAGTTCCACTTCGTCCTCTGGAAAGCGCTCTTGAAACTCCTGAATACCACACACACTGAGATCGGGTCCATGCCACCAAAGTGAATGATTTGCAAGTTCGCTGGCTGTAGTACCTCTGGACGCAATGTCCGCAGGATTGTGTTCTGAAGGAACATAATCCCAATGTTCTCTTGATAGCGTTCCCTGAATGTCTGACACTCTATTTGCTACGAATGTCTTCCATTTTCGTGGATTTTCGGCAGCTAACCAGTGAAGAACAATCATGGAATCCGTGTATGCATGGATGGAATCAATTTTGCGAGTCAGAGATTGTTGTACGACACGAATCAGTTTCACTGCGAGCACTGCTCCACACAACTCTAAGCGAGGGATAGTGACTTGTTTGATTGGCGCTACCCTGCTCTTTGCGCACAGAAGTCTGCAACTCTCTTCGCCATCTGGTGTCACTGTGCGTATGTATATGCATGCCGCGTAACCCTTGATTGAGGCATCAGAAAAAGCAATCAACTGCGTTGTGTGTGTTGCTGAGTGTGGTGTGATGCATCGTGGTATGGATATTTGAGAAATATCACGAATGCTCTGTTGATATTCTGTCCATCGTTGAAGAATATCTGGATCTTCGATATCACTATCCCAGTCTATTTTGGTTTGCCAGAGAGTCTGCATTAACATCTTGGCAGTGATGACCACTGGTGTGAGCAGACCCAATGGATCGTAGACCTTGGATATCTCAGATAGAATGATCCGTTTTGTGACCTTGGAATTGCTTGGGATGGTATCGAATGAAAATATATCTTCACTTGGGTTCCACTTCAAGCCCAAAGCCTTGACTGTATCGTCTGGACTCAAACCAAGTGATGTTTCAATCTCGTGATCCTGATGAGGGAACTGTTGAATGACTTCCTGATGACTTGACATCCACTTTGTGAGCTCAAAACCTCCTTGTTTCATGAGACTATGAACTTGTGCACAGAGTTCCATAGCATTGTCGACGCTGTCTTGGCCAGACATGAAGTCATCAACGTAGAAATCTCTGGCTGCTGCTTCCTTAGCGAGTGGAAAGTCATCACCATCTTCTTGAATGAGTTGTTGCATGCATCTGGTACTCAAATAGCTAGCTGAGGCAGTGCCATAAGTGACCGTTTGTAGGAGATATGAAATGATTGGTTTGTCAGGTGACTCCCTCCAGAGGATTCTTTGCATGTTTTGGTCGTCTTCATGGACTCTGACCTGACGAAACATTTTCCTGATATCTGCCTTGACAGCCACGGTATGCTGGCGAAACCTGAGCAGTATTTGAAACAGATCTTCTTGGGTTTTGGGACCAACCATGAGTGTGCTGTTCAGTGAAATATTTGTTGACGACCTCGCAGAAGCGTCAAAAACAACTCGAACGGGTGTTGTCTTTGATGATGTTTTGACAACGGCGTGATGTGGAAGGTAGATTTCAGATTGGTTGGATGTGTATGATGCTGGAGCGGGGCGCATGTGTCCCAATGACTCGTACTCCCTCATGAATTCTACGTATTTCTCCTTGAGTGCGGTATTGCGCTGTAGCCTTCTTTCCACGCAGAGAAATCGCTTGAAAGCTGTTTGCTTGGAGTCCCCGATTAAATGAAGATTGTCCCTTGTTGGAAGACGCACAATGAAACGTCCATGTTCGTCTCGTGTCGTGTTCTCCAAAAAGTGCTTCTCACAAAGCTGCTCTTCTGATGAGAGAACAATTTGTGGCTCTTCTGCCTCCTCAATCGTCCAGAACTTCTCAAGTTGTTGCTGAAGAGGATCAGCTTGCTTGGTGAGAAAACATACGTTGTAACAGGCCTCACTATTTGTATTCACTGGGACAGTCCCTGAGACAATGTAGCCGAAGGCTGTCTCCCTGAACTCTGGAGACTCCCCAAAATTGCCTTGTCGAAGAGTTTTCCAGAATAGCTGAGCACCGAGTAGCATGTCCACTCTTCCCGGAATATTGAAGTCGGGATCGGCGAGCTGAATGTTTGATGGGATCAGTGTGCTGACATCTATGAGTGCTGTGGGTTGCACATCTGCGATCTCATCGACGACCACAAAGTCCACTGATGCAATGAACTTCTTTTCCTTTGTGTAGATGGCGGCCGTGACTGTGTGCTGAACCTCCATTGGATGCGGTGTCACACCTCTGAGTGGACGGAGTGATGTTGTCTGAAGTTGGAGGAATGCCCTTTCTGCAAATCTCTTTGTGATGAGATTGGGCTGACTGCATGAATCGTAAAATGTGCGACATTTGTAGAATCTTCTGTCTGCCCCCATGACCAGCAGACTGATTGTGGGTAGAAGAATCTCCTTTTGAGTGTGATCTGAATTGTCTGATGTTTGCATTGTACTGGCCAACACCATGCTTGTTTTGGTGGCCTGTTTGTCCACAGCCTGACTTGGAGGCACTGTTGATTGTTGTTGCTTTTCCACTGCCTTAGGCACCTCCTCTGCTGGTACTGTTTGCTTGTGAACAGCTGGTACGTTTGTGGAAAAGGCGTCATGCAGAAGGGTGTTGTGAAGCAAATGGCATTGCCTACAACTTGATGACTTGCAAGACTCTACTGTATGTGAAGCTCTGAAGCAGTTTGTACACAGGCGTGCCCCCTGGACGAGTTGCAGCCGCTGTTGAGGGTCGACTCCAATGAATTTTGGGCAATTGAAGACGCTGTGTCCAACTTGAGCACAGATCTTGCAAGTTGGTGAGTCACGGATGGCAAACGATTTCTGGCTATGAGGCTTCTCATTTGCTGCTTTGATTTGTTGTTTAGGTTTTGCACCCTTTGAATCAGCTGCTTTCTGTTGATTCCGCTGGCTACTGTCACCAGGCTTCAGCTGAATAGACTCTAGACTGTTGCAATGCTCATCGAGAAATTCCAGGAATTTGTCAAATGTCGGAATTTCAGACCTCTTGTTCTCACGTGCCCAGAGAAGCTTGGTTTCATCGTCCATCTTGTTGAGGTAGATGTAGATAAGCCAGACATCTCGTTCCTCACAGTTGAGAGCATTGAGCCCATTGATGACCTCAAGTGCAACGTCATACATCTGTCTGAGAGACTTGTAGTCTTGCCTTTTCAACGTTGGCTGACTCATGAAGAGGTGAATGAACTCTTCAACGGTGTTTTGTTTCTTGCTGAATCGTCTCTCGAGGACTTGCCAAGCTTTTTTGTAATTGTCATTAGTCACTTTGAGGTGCTTAATGGCGGACTTGGCTTTGCCCACGAGCAGCCCTTTGAGATACTGAAACTTCTGGACATCACTCAGGGATGAATTGTTGTGTATGTTGCATAGGAAGACGTCTCTGAACGATTCCCAATCTGCGTATTCGCCTGAGAATGTCTGCGTGGTGAGTTCAGGAAGTTTCATTCTTGATTTTGGTTCTGATTCCTTGTTTGCTAGGACTTCCAAAACCTGAAGTAGGCGCTCATCTGCTTGCGATGATTCACCAGTTGATTGTGTTGTGTGTTTTGTGATGTGCTTGAGCATCTGCCTGATTTTTGCGGTAGCAGATATCATTCTGTCATCAAATGCGTCTTCCTCAGCTTCCTCAGTGTCCAATTCTTCATCTGGAATGGTATTGTAAATTTGTTTTTGGACAACCTTGAAGTCATCTCGAATGTGGTGTAGATTCTCCTCATGAACTGAGAGAACTTCTTGAGTGAAAAGCTCTCTGTTTGAGTTGAGGTACGTCTCTATCCTTGTCAATCGACCCTTGACACGACCTCTCTCACGGTGAAGCTGTTTGAGATTAGGCTGACGTTGTGCTGCACCTTTCTCTGCCATCGTGAGAACGTGTAGGTGACTTCCGGAAGCTTAGAGGCTTGGAGATTGCGTCAATGTGAGAGTCTTCTGAGTAGCGAAGTGGCAATGGAGCACAGGGTTGGCTCAAAGGAGCCTCGGAGGACCAGTTTTATGGTGTGTTTACCTGTGATGGTAACAAAAGGTGTGATGAGGATAAGAATGATGCAATGTATTACCCTTTGGTGGGAATTAGTGTACCTATGAGAATAATTTGACTGCTTTAAGTATGTGACTGCTGTATTGAAAGACCCCTTGAGGGTATTGAGTGATACCTGTAAGAATGGAGGAAAAGATTAGAATCTGGCGAGATTTGACCAGTTTTATGGTGTGTTTACCTGTGATGGTAACAAAAGGTGTGATGAGGATAAGAATGATGCAATGTATTACCCTTTGGTGGGAATTAGTGTACCTATGAGAATAATTTGACTGCTTTAAGTATGTGACTGCTGTATTGAAAGACCCCTTGAGGGTATTGAGTGATACCTGTAAGAATGGAGGAAAAGATTAGAATCTGGCGAGATTTGACCAGTTTTATGGTGTGTTTACCTGTGATGGTAACAAAAGGTGTGATGAGGATAAGAATGATGCAATGTATTACCCTTTGGTGGGAATTAGTGTACCTATGAGAATAATTTGACTGCTTTAAGTATGTGACTGCTGTATTGAAAGACCCCTTGAGGGTATTGAGTGATACCTGTAAGAATGGAGGAAAAGATTAGAATCTGGCGAGATTTGACCAGATTCCCGATTCCTGCCAATTCCCTTAACAGCACGATGAAGAACACACTTTTTTCTAATTCAGATAGTGATTTAATTCACAAATTTTGACAAAATAACTCAGATAATTAATAAATTGCTTATGAAGAAAACTTCCAATGACGCCTCGATGACAGACCGCTCAAAAGAATGACGACAAAGACAATGAATGACGTGAAGTCAGTCGCTTCCGAAATTCGCCGCTTCGGAATCCGCCATTTCGGATGAACCATTCAAATGGCAACCGTCAGTACGGTACCAGATATGATTAGCCAATTCCCTGTCGCGGACTCTCTACACCTTCTGGATTTAGGAGTAGTTCGAAAATTATTGCAAGGATGGGTACATGTTAGCTACAATTTTCGAACCAAGTGGAGTGCCTCACAAATCACGAGTATTTCCCGCAATTTGTGTGAGTCAAATGCAAATCTGCCCTCTGAAATCCATCGTGAAGTTCGAGGATTAGATGTCCTGAGTTATTGGAAGGGGACTGAGTTTAGGACAGTTCTACTCTATGTAGGAATTGTTGTCTTCCGAGACTTTTTATCTCCAGAAGCATATTCCCACTTTTTGCTGCTTTTCTGTGCCACCACAATTTACTCTACCAACTACTACAGTAGATATGTAAATGTTGCTGGGAAAATGATTGAGGCATTCATCCAGATGTACATTAAAATTTACGGACTTGATTCCTTTGGACCGAATGTCCACAATCTGTCTCACATACTTGAAGATGTTCAACGTTTCGGAGAGCTTTCTTCGTTCAGCTCCTATCCATTCGAGAGTTTCTTGCACCAATTAAAACAATTGATCAGGACAGGGAATTCTCAATTAGCTCAAATTGCTACAAGACTAGGCGAGAAAGCGCAAATTAATTCGGCACATTCGATATTGAACGACTGTGAGTTACCCAAATTGAAGTATAAGGTCAACGAGTATCACGAGCTAGCCCCCGGCAAGTGGCCTCCGGAGTAGAAGCTATCTTCCGTCTCATTCACACTTGAGATTCAAATGGTATTTTTCTGCACTCGTGACCGTTAGGCGATATATTTCAAAACTGAGGCGAGCCTTGTTATACAAGACCTTGAGCCTTATGAAAAGGGATAAATATGCTACACTTCTGTATAAATACCTTTTCCCTAAGTTATATGTGAGCTGAGATCTTGACGAATTTATCTGATCGCGCTGACATCGCAAGAAAAATGCGTGGTTTTTAAGAGTTTCCGGAATTGCAGCTCAATATCGGTCCACTATCACTTGCTAGAACACTTTTACTCGCGAATAGTACAATTTTCGTCACATTGTATTGTAGGGTCAACAATAATTTATTAATTTTTGCATTTTCCCACCGCATAATTGCAAAAACCCTGGGGAAATGTCAAAAAACCCTATAAATAAACACCATTGGAAAGGAAGGAAAATTACTAAGGAAATGTCGGTGGACATGTCCGCTATTTCATTTTTTGAAATCAAAGCCTCTGCATTATAAGTTTTGATAAAATCACGATTTCTCTTTAATATTTTATTTCATATATCCAACATAAAACCTTTTATGATATTTAATAGCCATAATAATTTTTTAGTAATAATTTTTAAGCATTAAATTATGGTGAAACCACTGAAGGCAATAATATTTTGAAAAGGGACAGATAATCCTAACCGGCTTATGTAGGTGAGATTCTTAACGTGAGCTAGCTCGGAGTGCATGCAAATTCGATTTAGGGCTGAAGTTGGGAAACGCCATTCAGTTATCTTGAATCAAATTCGTGAAATTATGCAAATTTTGTATTTAAACCAAAATATCAAGGATTTGGATGAACTGGCACAAAAGTAATATATGGGTGAAATGTAGACCAGAATGTTCTCTATAATTTTCCCATAGAACATGATCTCATCGATTACTCAGAAGCCAAGATAAGCAAGGTTTTTTGTTTCTTAACTCGTTTTTTCATCCAGAGTGCCCCAAGTAGTCATTTGTTGAACTTCAACTATATCAAAGAATTGTTGTCTTTTGTGGGACTTTCCATTTAAAACCCTATTTTAAGTGTCTTGGTCGAGTAGAACCAGTCAAACTGGCATCTGAGTGGTTTCAAAGCGTTATTATGGGAAAAATCAATTTTTTCACACTTAAACGGCAAAATCTGAGTGATAGCGTAGTCTGAGTGGAAAATAATGTATGGACGAAATGTAGAGACAAATGTGCTCTACAATTATGTCGAAGTAATCATCAAAATCGGTTCAGCAACAGTCGAGATAATTGAGGTTATGTGATATTGAAATTGGTTTTTCGACTGTGGCGCCCCTGGTGTTGGTCCCACGTAGTTCAAATATTCTAGAAAGTTGTAGCATTTGGTGAGATCTTTCGTTTAAGCCCTCATTCATCAAAATCGGTCACATAGAACCGGAGATATGATTTTTTGAATTTCGTGAACTTTGACCCCTCATATCTCCGGTTCTATTGAAACCACAGCGCACTTATGCACCATTTTGAAGACGTCTTAGACTGGACTACAACATACTAAAATTTCATTAACTTGCACAATGCCGTTTTTGAGAAAAATGATTTTGAATTTCGATGAATTTTGACGCTATCGCAGCGCCACCTGTGGTGAATTTTTGAACTTCCATCTGAAAGTGCTCATCGAGACGAAACCAAAAAGGTAAAATTTATGTCGATATGTTAATTAGAACCGGAGATAGAGGCCGGTCAATGTTCGAACTTTGACCCCTTATAGCTCGGGTCAGGGGTTATGGATCGACTTAAGCTTTTTTTTGTTTGATAGGTATAATCAACGGCTACAACATACTGAAATTTCAGCCCGATTGCATAAGGAATTTTTGAGTTATTTAACTTTTAAGATTTAAAAAATTTCTTTTTAATAATAGAGCCCCTAGCGGTGGTTTTACGAACTTGCGATGTTAAAAGGGGAAGTGGCATTTCATGAGAGCTTTCTAAAAATCCCCCATTTTTTAAATTCTGACAATTATAACCGGAGTTATGGCCATTTTAAGATTTTTTTTTTGGACCCTTATAGCTCGGGTCAGGGGGGTCGGGGGACCTTAAGTTTGGTATTGATGGAAAGCTCTAAGGCCCAGATATAACATTCTAAAATTTGAGCCCGCTCGATGCCATAGGGGCGGAGCTATTGAGAAAACAAAAAAAGGGGGGTATTCAAAATGGCGAAAGGAGGGGTGGGGGTGGGGGGTCAATGCACCAAGTTGCAATTTTCATACGATATATAAACTTTGCCGAAAACCGCAAGTCGATATCTCTTTTAGTTTAGGAGCTATTAAGCTCCAAAGAGCGGCCAGACGGACGGACGGACGGACGGACGGGAACGGTTTTTAGCCATCCATATATTCGTGATCAGGAAGTGTCAAAACACATTCTGGCAAAGTTTGGGGCCAATCGGAGGACATGAGATTTAGTTAGGATTATAGTAGGTGAGATTGTTAAGAATCTCACCTAATATTGACTCACGAACGAAAATACTCTTTGCTCACCTGAATTCAACACATCCAACAACATAATGATCTCTTTAATAATTTAATACTTCTTCAAAAAATGCTTCACTAAATAAAAAAACAAAATAATAGTTAAAATAAGTCTTCTTGTGAATTTAACCTTCTAACAGTGTTTTCTTTAATATATGCAAAAAAAAAGTTCGAAAACAATGTTTTCTAGTATAATTATGATCCAATAAAGTCGAAAAAACCTTCCTTTCTCCATTATTTCATTTAGTTTAGGGGCTGGATGAGAAAATATAAATTTTTTGAAACGCTTTGTTTCTGAAATTCACATTTTTACTTTTTTCAATTTTTTTTAAATAAAATATACCAATTAGAATGACATAAGTATCATTCAGTAAAAAATAAATTTATTTTAGTCAGATAACTTTAAATCAATATTTTTATGGAAATTGGAAATGAGTTTTTTTGCACAAATATTTTTTGTTGCTTTTTTTCTGACCTGTCACTCAAAACTGGGGATACCAACTAAACGAAGAGTCAAAATGATTTCAAACTTTCAAAAGATGTTAGTAAGAATATTACCGAGGACACTATATAGCACTTTTAAATAAATAAAAATTTTCTAACCACAGTAAATGTAATTTTTGTGGAGACCGCCTTGAGACGGTCTAAGTCTTAGTTGATAGAGGGTTAAAAATTAAAGTTTTTTGTTTTTACTTAACCAAAAGTGTAAAACACAAAATGCTTCACTTAATAAATAAGATAAAACAAGAAACTGAGATATAATTTATTTTATTAATAACACTGTGCAACAGCAAAAAATGTGATTTCAAATGACCGATATTTTCGGATTCCTTGGTGTCTCCTGAGTGATAACTCCGAAGAAAGTTATGGTCTATCACGTCTAGTTTCTGAGCTAGATTAAGATGAAAATCTTTAAGAAATTGGTTAGAAATATTTTGTAAAATTTGCTTTATCTCAGAAATGGTACATCTTAGGATGTTAGTGTCTAAGGATTACTCAAGGATGTGTAGAGGAGGACTCAAGGAAAATATTCCAGGAACGAACCATATCCTTATGTCCTTATTTTCCTTGAAATGTTCCAGATTTTCCCCATAATCCCTAAATATCCTTCAAATCCATTTAAAGGATGCACAGGACGACTTGCATTGTTTACAAAAATTTTCTCCTGAATATCATATGATCATAAAACTTACCGTTATCCAGAAATTATGCATTTGAATTACATTATGAAGAACAGACTTTTCTCAAAAAATTCAATATTTTATCTCATATCTTACCAATATAAAATTATAGTAACTAATAGTTTACCTTTCTTTGCATTGAACTACCTAACACATTTCTGACATAGGGGAAACTAGGTTCTTACTTTTATAGAATTTCTCGTAAGGTACGGCAAATTAATGGAATATTAGGTGAGATTCTTAAAAATCTTATCTACTATAATTCTACCAAAATTTCATATCTTCCGATCGGGCCCAAACTTTGCCAAAATGTGTTTCGCCACTTCTTGATCACAAATATATGGGTGGATAAGACAGTTAGTTTTTGTAGTTTAGTGTAATAACGCTGCGAAAGTACTCAAGTGCTGATATGACCACTTTTACTCGACTACGTTATTTAAAATAATGTTTAAATGAAAGTTCTTACAAAATTCAATGATTCTTTAATATTGTCGTAGTTCGTCACATGGAAAAAAGAATCACTATGGTTAAAAAATGTGTTTAAAATGAATAAATTGAATTATCTTGGCCACCAAGCAGCCAAGTAAGAACCTAGTTTCCCCTATGTCAGAAGTGTGTTAGATAGTTCAATACAAAGAAAGGTAAACTATTAGTTACTATAATTTTATATTGGTAAGATATGAGATAAAATATTGAATTTTTTGAGAAAAGTCTGTTCTTCATAATGTAATTCACATGCATAATTTCTGGATAACGGTAAGTTTTATGATCCTATGATATTCAGGAGAAAATTTTTGTAAACAATGCAAGTCGTCCTGTGCATCCTTTAAATGGATTTGAAGGATATTTAGGGATTATGGGGAAAATCTGGAACATTTCAAGGAAAATAAGGACATAAGGATATGGTTCGTTCCTGGAATATTTTCCTTGAGTCCTCCTCTACACATCCTTGAGTAATCCTTAGACACTAACATCCTAAGATGTACCATTTTTGAGATAAAGCAAATTTTACAAAATATTTCTAAACAATTTCTTAAAGATTTTCATCTTAATCTAGCTCAGAAACCAGACGTTACGGACCATAACTTTCTTCGGGACATATACTCGGGAGACACCAAGGAATCCGAAAATACCGGTCATTTGAAATCACACGGAAAAAGTTTTCATTTTGTTGCACAGTGTAATCAATATCATACATTTCTCTTGTAATTTTAAACTAACAAGACTAGGGCAAAACTAGAGGCACTAGGGGTGTAAAAGGTTCTCATTATGAATCACTTCTATTCAAAAGCATCACAATATAACTTTTTCTTAATTTATATTTTATTCTATTTATAGTTAAAAAGTACTTTGCATGTATTTAACAAACATCTTATCTGCAGGCATTAAAAATAGGGAAGACTGGTGTAAAATCGCAAAACTGATACTTCTGATTTAATTTTAAGAATGATTTTAATTTTACAGTTTTGAGGTTCTCTTTGAACTAAAGAGCGTATACAGAAAATTTTTCAATGTAATGCATACATAAATATTAACATATATAACATACCATAAACTGTTATGACGCATTTTGTGCATCACAACTCGGTTTTCAAATATTCATGATCGCGCTGGTTCTTTCGTGAAATATCAAGAAGAGACATGATAGATCATGTCTAGCGCCGCGAGAGTTTTCTATCCAATTATCCTTACGAAATTTATAGCCCAGAAACAAACTAACATCTTAAGCCATTAGGCAGGTGTTCGTAAGATCACGATGGGCGAGATATGAGTGACCAAAAAGAGGGTGCATTTGTTAGCTTAAGCAAACAAAGGCACCCTCTATTCCTGGAAAACTCGTAAAGTGGGTGATCTATGGTGACAAGCTTTTAAGATTACTTTCTCTTCAAGACGGTCGTAAAATAAGAGCTCGCGCCAAGAAAGCCATAAAAGCCCGAAAAGAAATAGGGACAAAGATAACAAAGATCGAAAAGGTGTGTGGTCCTCGGTCATTTCAATTAAGCATCCCCTTTCTTAAGGATATAGAAAGTGTTGGAGAAAACTCTAGAGATAGCGAAAGTGGATAGTTGGATATTGTGAAAGGCACTTAACGATCGTCTCCAGACGATCGTTATCTAGAGGTTCGTCCTGAATCACTAATTGGACACCTTCCCACGGGAAATAATGTCGAATAGAATTAGGGTGCGAGTGGAGGATTTTAGTATAAAAAGAGTAGCTAGATTCAAGAGGTTGGTTCAGTCACTGTGTAAACGTAGCCCATGCCATTGCGCAGTGTAATAATCTTCCTTAATAAAAAGTATAGAAATACAAAAAATAGTGTATTTGAGGAAACAACATCAACTGGATCCAGAGGCAATAAGGTGGCCTCAGTTGGGGTCACCACATTTGGTGTTTTCGCCCGGGACCGAAAATTAATCCTGGAGTGAATCAACGCAGAAATTCAGCAGAGGATCCAGAAGTTTGACCAGTCATTGCCTGAAGCCGATCACCATCACCAGGCAAATAACCTGAGGTCGGAATTCACGGGCAGATAGATGTCCAACGAATCTCGAATCCTGGAGCTACGAAACCGGGAGGTTATGTGTGAGAACACGTCAATTGAGAGAAAAAAAACGAGAAATCGTGCCAAGAAACTCCAGAGGAAGAGAGACCGTCGGTACTTCACTCCCCTATTGTCAAAAGGGAGCCAGAGGAAAATACTCTCCAACATTCCCCGCTGAGGACATAAAAAAGAATGTTTCACACTCCAATCAAACCTTACATTACGAAAATTGATACAGCAGACAACGATAATCATCGATCTGAATCATCTTCGCCGGAAGAAGAAGATATCCTAAACGCACTCCAAAGTTCTGGGGAAGAAACTGAGAGAGATCAACAAGATATTCCACAGAAGATAAGTTCTGTTCTACACCCACCAGATTTCACAATGAAGATGGAGAACGAAATGGTAACTACCCCTCGAAAACCCCACTTGATCAGCTTAGACCAGAGAGTAGCCTCACTTCCTGAATTGACTTGTAAGTCCATCGAATTATTTTTTACCGTCGCAGATTTAATTTACAATTTATATAAAATTGAGAATGACCCTAAATTAGATGAATATTTTACTTCACTCCTTTTGAGCAAAATAAGTGTTGAAATTTTTGAAAGGATCTGTAACTCTGATGCATTGTCAAATTATAAAAATTTTAAACAATATGTAATGAGTGAAGTAGACAAAAATATTATTGGTGTGGACGAAGCTAGAGAAAATCTTTATACTTGTCGAAAAGAGACAAAAGAGAGTTTTAAAGAATTTGGAAAAAGAATTCAGGAAAGTCTTGATTTAGCAACAAAAGCGTATGAATCTGAGTTCGGGCAATATCTTGTCCCCGAAAATATTAAACAATCTCTGATTACTATAGCAATTGAATCATTCACCCGTGCGATACCAGATCCAGAAATAAGAGTATTAATTCGCGCTGAAAAACATGAAAATTTGGAAAACGTAATCATTTTAACTGAAAATCGTCTCAGAAGAGCGGGTTATGTGGTAAATGGATCCGAAATAAATAATATTCCCGATCAAAGATTTTTCACACATAATACAGAAAATATTGCAAATAATAAAATTAAAGAATCCAATTTCCATTTTAAAATTCCAAACAATATTGATTACGATTATAATTTTACTTCGAATATATTTGGGAATCCCAATCAATATAATTTTCATTCAAATGTTAGAAACAACCAGAACAATCAGAATTATTCAATCTTTTCTCCAAACCCTTCTTGCAATAATCAACCATATCTCCTATCAAACTCTAACAAAATGACTCGTAAAAACACTCAGAGAAATTTCTTTCAACAACCATCTAATCTTAATGACAATAACTCTGCCATAAAAATAGGAGGTGCCTATATGAATTATGAAAATCCGTGGGGGAAAACCTGGTTGTCGACAAATTCACCAGTAATTTTTGAAGACGATTATTTTCATTCATCATTAAATCAAATTAATAAAAATATTCCTTTAAATATGTGCCCTTGTCAGCTGGGAACATATTATTAATATTAAAGAGTAAAAGAACGACTCAAAAACTAAAAAAAAAAAACATTAATAAAAAAAACGAACATAAATTTAATGAAAAATGTGAAAATGGCATCAGTTTTATCAATTTTTATTACACGGATACATAAAACGAATTAGCTCCAAATTTATTAAATTCTATGAATCTCATTTGTCCATCCGTATTAAAAACAAATTCTCTAAATAAAAGTACAAGAACATTTCCACTAAAAAATAGGATTATTTAATGCGTGTTAATGATTATTCAATTATTTTTATACAAATGAGCATATTTTACTAATTGAATATTAGTTATATTATGATAGTAAAACGGGACATTATAGCTTATTTCAACTAATAGCAATTGTATCCGTGTACGACCAACAATCTTTCTTAAAAAAAGGGTAAATAAATCAATACTTAAATAAATAAAATAAAATTTAAAAAAATCCGTTAAATTTATTCAAACTCTTGAAGCTCATAAAAGAATCTTATCAAATATTTTTAGGAAATGAGAGAAGCAAACACATAAAAGTGTATTCCTGAAATATCACAAAAATAAATATATTATATAAAAAAAAAGAAGATTAATGGTGAATTGAAAATAATTGTTTCTAATATTCAAAAACATATCCTTATGAATTGAATACTTTTACAAATACATTTGAGAACCTATTAGAGGAACAAAACTAAGCAAGAAGCAATTAAATTCATATTTGATGAAAACAAAACGAAAAATATTTTAAATCAATCAAAAATTTTAATTAAACGACGAACTCCTTCAAATTAATAAAATCTTATAAAAATGTAGTAGGGGAAAGTCGTCTGCCTTTAAATGCAGCAGCCTTCAAATGTTGCGATTTTTTCGTTGTTCTCAAAAGCATAAATTATATTCTATTAACTATTAGGTAGCTATCCATCATCCTCACAAATCATCAAAAAATGGAGTGCCTAGCTCCTATTTCCTAGATGCTAGATAAAAAAAAATGAAAATGAGCTCTAAACTGTAATTTTGATGTTCCACAAATCATTTGATTTTTCATAGTAAAAATCATTATACAAATAAATCTTCCATTGTGACACATAGAAGGTTAATCAGGCTTAATATTTCTGTTAATACATTTTGGTTCAGATGACACAATTTTTGTGGGTGGCAAAAATTTGCAGATATCACCCTGCAGCAGCCTTTAAATGCTAATGTCGTGTGCCTTTAAATCCTATCTTTCCATACATCAAAACATGTGAAATCGAACTCCTACTTTTCTCTGACGAACGTCATACAAATACTTATAACCTGCTATCTTGCTCCGGCCGAGATGTTTCAAGTTGACAATTTTCAACTTCAATGGCTTTTTCTTCCAAATTTTCATGCGCAAAACAGTGCTTCAGAAAAATGTGAAGAAAAGTTATTGTTTAGTGTCTTTTGACTGCAGTGATGATTTTAGTGAGTGCGTTAGGCTTCAACCTATTCATTTATAGCCCATTTAGTTTTATTGATTCAATATTCTCAGTGAAAAAAAAACATCTAAAGGCAGCTGCCTCGCGTTTGAAGGCAGACTATGCCAGCTGCCTTCATACAAATCGACATCACTTTTTTAATTTCCTCAGAAGGAAAAACTGAGGACTTGCGAGTGCTAAATGAGGTAATCATATACGCCGAATGAACAAGAGAATTTTTTGGTGTAGTAGAAAATAAAATCCATTTTGTGGATTCTTCAGAAAAAAATCTTAAATTTGGAACTCCATTTTTCGTTTGAAGGCAGACGACTTTCCCCTACATGGGTAATGGATAACCTGAAGGAAATTTAGTTTAATTTTGAAAATACTTCCTTTCTACTAAAACCGTTTGATAATCACACACACATTCTTAAACAAAGACAGAAAGAAGTCTCCATCACCTACAAAAAAAAATTAATTTGAAAAACAATTTTAAAATTCGTAAACGGTAATTTCGACGCAAAGAAAATAATACTACATGGATAAAACTCCTAATGATTTAATTAAAAATTCTGAACGAAGGAATCAGTTAAGGAATTCTAAAAGATAATTTAAGAAATCTTATAAGAAAATAAATTTTCTGAGAATGTCTTTCGCTAAGGACAAAATTACATTAACTTTTTTATACAATTCAATCTCTAAAATTTATTGTTCTTCCAAACTATTTGCGCATTTAAGTTTAATGTAAACTAGTGCGTATAAACCGCCATTTTAATTTGGAACAGTGTGTATTACACACTGCGTAAGATGCGCAGAATAATCCATTAGCGATCAAACTACATATTCGACCACCTTATCATTTTCTTCCCTCTATTGTTCTGGTTCTACCGGAAAATAAAATTATTTAGTTCAATCTAAAGGCAATATCGCTATTAAATGATTAACGTCAAAGGATTTAAAAAAATATATATTCAATAAAAAAAATAGTTTTATTCTCATATTTATTCAAAACGGATTCTGATATTATTATTCGCAGGGTTATCTAAAACCAAATAAATGGAAATACGCAAAATATTGAAAACGATTTTAAATTAAAACGAATTATTATTTCAGAAAGATTTAATAACTGATCCATCTAAAACTCAATTTTTAAATAACTATCCAATTTAACAAATAGAACAAATACCAATGGTATATTTCGAGAAAATCTCCCACCACTTCAACTATCAGATTGAAAATTCAAGGATATATTTAATGTACCTCGTTCATTAAAAGATTTTAAAAACAAGAACGACAAACATATTAAATTGGTAAAAAGAAAATAAAATTGGAAAATTTACAGTATAATTTTAATTACTTCGTATTTTTGGTAACAAAATATTATCAACTTATAACATTTCACATACTACTTATTACACTTTTATTTCCTATACATTAAATTTAAAAGTTAATTATTTTTCGAAAAATAACAAATTATCAAAAATTGAAATTATGAGAAGAAAATTCCTAGCAAGTAATAGTAGAGGAATTTTCAAGAAGAAATTTAAAAAAAAAATGCAAAATTACGAAATGAATTGAGGCTATAAATCTAAAGAAAACTTGAGGAAATCTTGAAATTACTTTATAAGAATGTCAAAAGACTTTCCTGTCAAAATTCGAAGTCGAATATTCCTGCTGAGTACATTCTCCTGGACGATGCGAACTGATAACAGTCAGTTTCAATCGGCATGATAATGTAAGAAACCGCCATTTGACGATTAAGTCAGTGTGAGAAATGGCGTGTTAAAAGGCCCCGTCATTTGACATTTAGTCAGTGTGAAGTGACGGGATAATATAGGGCACCGCCATTTGACTTTAATCAGTGTGTGAGGTGGAGAGATAGTATAGTATCGTGTTGCCCGAGGGCTACTATGGAGGTCAAAGGACATTCAGGCCCTCATTTTATATATATGTAATAGATATTTATGAACATAAATATATGCATATATATGCCTTAAAAAAAAAACTAAGGAGGACAAAACGTGATATACGACACTTTAAATCTCGTATTGCGTTTTTCCAGAGTTTTCTGTGAGAATAAAAATACCTCACAGACAACAGACAACAAAATGAAAGTGGGAAATTGACAGATGATGACAGGAAACATTCATAATTTTTATAATGAAATTCTGAATTAGAAAATAAGAATTCACAGGACACTCAATGAATCAAGTAATAGGGCTTCTAGCTCTATAATGAAAGTGTCCGAATTCGGATGTCGATTACGTCACCAAGAATTCTCTGGCGTTAAAGGTATTCGAATTAAGCGGTCTTCAGACTAGAGGTTTAGCCCAATTCCCAAAGGTCTCAAGACCAAAATAACGAACAATTGTATTGGTGTTTGAAAACCTAATAGGTCACTTATCATTGTTAGTCCAATCCTCAGTTACATTTTTCCAAAAAGTCGTGAGTAATAAGAAATTAAACAGTTAAGCCATATATCTTAGCCTTAGGTCTGAACCTCGTATTACATTCAGTGAACTCTACTGTACTTGATTCTATAGGGTATAGGATTGGCAACCCCATATAAGAAAAGAACATTATTGCTTATTTTCAAAATGCTTTTGCGCAAAAGTCTGCACAGTAGAATCAGAAACAGATTATAACGATAATCGTTAGTTTGTTTTTTCTTTACCACGATTGTTCTTGTAGAGTTACTCGAATATGTATTTCAGTAAAATGCGTAATCTGAAAATTACACAGTTTTCGGTCAAAATGTGTACAAATTACGTAAATGTGTTTCAGTACACATGATTACATATTTAATGAAAAATTTGCAATGAAAGTCATGGTAAAAAGGGTGAACATTTTTTACTGTGTATGGTTCCTTTATGGAATATTGCGTTAGCATTGTTATTATTATTATGTGTTTTTTTTTTCATTAAGAATCCACTACATACTTAAAGAAGACATTACTAAATGGTGAAATCACATTGCTCTAACTCAGATACAATACGCACAAGACAAGTAAGAAAAGAAAATAATAACTACACTACGAAAACCTCGAAACTGAAAATGAATTACCATAGAAAAAATAAAATAAATCAAATATATATTTTAAAATATTTTAAAAGACATAAATAAAAACAATAATTATATTATCTAAAAAAAAAGTTTTACATAAAAAAAAATTACAATAAAACGATGTATACTTTAATAGTATATATTTAAGAATGAGGATCATTCTTCCATAAGGGGGAAGGAGGTCCTCTGGGACCCTAACATATTGCAATGAAAACTTAA
>NW_026604439.1:0-37115 GCF_024763615.1 Phlebotomus papatasi
ACTCAGTGCTGTGAATTTGCAAAGCAGTTGGCAATTTGGCGTGTTTTCTCAATAATATTATAGTGTAACATTAGGAGGAAAAGCTCCTCCAGTAGAGAAATGTGTTGTGATTTAGAAAGAGACAGTACCGACAAAAATTTAGCAAAAATTAGGCAGTGTTTTGGTTAATAAATACCCGGACAATTTTTATGGAAAATTAAATTACGTTATTCAGGTGTTTGCTCCTGTATCAGGAGTATTGTGTGATAAAAATCTTGTGTCTAAAAGTCCTATTTAGTGAAAATTTGAAAAGATTTTTGTGTGTTGTTGCCATCCTGCTGGAATATTTTCGTCATGTCGGGCGGCTCATTCGTCAATAGTCGAATGAGAAAAATATTCGCAAATGTGAGTAGTGAAATAGGAAAAAATTGACCAAAATTCCATAAAAAGTAGCAAAAAACAATAAAATATGTGAAGAATTATTGTGAAAATGGTGTCTAAGGTGATAGTATAGTACAAAATTGTGGAGTGCATTTGACTTTTTCATTGAGAGTGCGTACGTCGATTTCGCACATATGCGGTAGAGAAGGATGGCAAGTGCACCGTTTTTGGCGCGTAATTTTTTCGTATGGAAAAGGACCGTCCCTTGGAGTCGCTTTTATTACTTCATGTTAGAGTAAATTTTAAGCCCGTAAAATAACTAATGTATTACTAACTCAATTTTGAGTAATGCTCTGACTAAAATTCGACGCGAATTCGACGAATTTTTAAGATTCCAATTAGGAGTATTTTTTTGACCATTTCTTGTAGGGCAAAACCCAGTCATTTTTGAGTCAGAGTAATTGTTTGCCCATTGGGTCGAAATTTTTTAACATGTAAAAACCTTTAAACTAATATATGAATTTCGTAACAGATTTTTATTTATTTTTTTTTTAAATGAGAATGGATACTTTTTTATAGAAGTACTTCATAAAAATTAGTACAATTATTCTTTGTAATGGTAGAACAGTGTTAATTGTAGTAAATTCTCAATGATTATTGTATCAATCAAAGATGAAAAGGAATCAGTCAAAATTTTCTTAGTCACGAAACATGAAAGTCAAGAAGAAGAATAAATTCAACCAATAATAAAAAAAATATAGAAGGAAAATCTCCAATTACACTTTTTTTTGCTTGCGATGCTTTTCCTAGAAATTATTTCATAATTTTGCATTTTCTTTATTGCACGTGTGCGAAAGAATCATATTTGAATTTCCCGTGGGAATGGAATTTCTTTTTTCCTAGAAAAAGTTACGATCGTGAAAAATTTAGCAGTGTCTTCAACGCTTAGTCTATGCAACGGAAAGTGTCCAATTTCATTCTCCACAAAATGATGCTTTTCCAAGAAATTGTTTCACAATTTTACATTTTCCATTAGACTTTTATTGCACGTGTGCAAAGGATCATATTTCAAGTGGGAATGGAATTCACTTTTTCCAAGAAAAAGTCGCGATCGCGAAAAATTCAGCAGTGCCTTCGCGATAAACTTAGTCCGTGCAGGGAAAAGTGTCCAATTTCATTCTCCGCAAAATGATGCTTTTCCAGGAACTTATTTCAAAATTTTTCATTTTCTATGAGACTTTTTATTGCACGTGTACAAAGGATCATATTTCACGTAGGAATGGCATTTTTTCCAAGAAAAAGTTGCAATCGCAAAATGCATTTTCTCACAACGTCTTCACGACAGGTTCAAAACATGTCCATGCAAAGGGAAAAGACTCAAATTTCATTTTTCGCATCTGATGCTTTTCCAGGAAATTTTTTCACAATTTTGCATTTTTCTTAGAAAAAAATCTAAAATAATTCTGCAGGTGTTGAGATATGATACCTATACTAATACATTAAAAATTGCATGCGATGTTTTTCTGTGTGACAATTTTTCTATTTAGCGAAAATTTTCTGTAGCCTATTTAAGCAATTAGCGCAATTGAAAGTCAATCAAAGTTCATCGGACACTCTCCGCGATAACATCTCAATTATTTATTCTCGTGCGAAGTACAAAAGAAAGTCAGAAGTGTAAAAATGAATTCTAACGGATCTAATAAGATTTCGTGTGTTACTAAAATTCTTTTGAATGAATCAGGAGATTTGATTAATTCTGGTGTCAATGCATTGATCCATGTGATACTGCGCAACAAATCCCTGACAGAATTGATCGAACTTTTGAGTGATATGAATAATAAAGACTTATATGAAGACATTGTGGAAAAAATGAAAGACATGGTGAAAAAAGGTGAAAAACTAACATCGTTGGAAAAAAAGCAATTAACCAAGTGCATCAAATATTTTTCTAATGATGCTTTAACTGATAAAGTGTGTAGTATTTTATATGATGAAGAGGACAGTGACAATGATGAGCCTCCCACTAAAAAACGCAAAATTGCAAGAGCTTCTGTACAAGTTGGATCGGGAAATGGTGATTATGTTGAAGACAAGGAAAAGGATTATGATACAAATGAGAAAAATGCTATTTTGAAAAACTAAAGACATTAACAATTCTCTTAGTTAGTGGTGACGTTCAAAACGAATTAATTAGTGAAAACTCTACATACACGGACATTGATGATCAAACTAAAATCACTGATAGTGAAATAAATATCAGCAATGAAGATGAAATAACAAGTGAATACGGTAATAAAGCTATTGATAAAACTGAAATTCAAAAAAATAAAGACAATGTTAGTGAGAATTTAAATATAGATACTCAATCTCAGAATAATAATCGAGATGACAAAAAGAACTTCGTAGAAATCTTATCAAAAGTAAAAGACTTTAATAATTTTTTCAAATTAAGTCAGTTGGACATAAATTTTAAAATTAAAAACCAGTCGGGTAAAAATGAATTAGAATGGTGGAATGGTGCTTTTGATGAAGTTTTGGATATTATTCGTAAAGAATCTACACCAAATGATAAAGTTATTCTTCAAGTCTACCTCGTCGACAGTCCCTCTACTAAACCCCTTTTCATTGGGATGCGTCCTATAAATACACTGACAAAGGATGCAATATTTGAAAATCTGGAGAAAGTTCATCAGAGTACCAGTGTCTTTCACACAAAAGATGTACTTGGGGTTCACGCTTATCTATTTCATCCTCAAGAGGGAAGAGGACATCATAATGTTCCAGGAAGAATGACGGGAGATGATTTGCGTCAGTATAAGCAGAAATCCATAATTGACGTGGATATCGATGGAAACTGCCTTCCAATTGCGCTGATTTTTGGTATGACCCTTTTATTGAATAATAAAAACGAATCTAAAAGAATTATCAAAAACTTCAAATCTGCTCAAAACACATTGATTAATGAGGCTAAAAAATTCGTTTCAAATCTGGGCGTGAATGTTACAGATGATGGCAAATATAATTTAGACTTAGTCCACAAATTTGAAAAGAAGCATTCAAATGAAATTAGAGTAATGATTTATGATAATTTGAATGATTATCAAAGTCGAATGTATTCTTCGAAAAAAACTGAAACAAATAAGAATAAAACCATTAATTTATTTTATAATAAAAATGAAAATCATTTTTTATGTATTAAAAGTGTAAAAGGATTTTTCAGATATAACCACCAATGTGAATTTTGTGAAGTATTGTATAATAATAATCATACATGTACAATTATTTGTAAATTTTGTAATAATCATCCTTCATGTAAGTCAACAAAATTAATGAGATCTTGTTCGTCTTGTAATAGACAATTTAGAGGAGATTCTTGCTTTCAAAATCATATTGATAGGGGTATTTGCCAAAAAATTAAAATTTGTACAAATTGCTCTCATATTTTTGAAACAAAGGACACTCACGAATGCTACACACAGAAGTGCGAAATTTGTTTCAAAAATGTAACAATTCCTCATTACTGTTTTATTCAGCAATATAAAGTTAAGCCTCCCCAAAAATTTGGTCTCATTTTTTATGATTTTGAATCTGAATTTGTTGATGCGGGGAATGGATTTTCAAATCATAAAGCTAATCTTTGTGTAGCAAAAGAAGTTTGTCATCTCTGCTACAAATCTGCAGATTTTTCCACAGATTGCGATAATTGTCCTCAAGGTTATCAAATTTTTCAAAATTCGGATGAAAAATCATGCGTTTCACAATTTCTTGATTTCGTTTTACGTTTCCGTCCCTATCCCATCGCAGTAATTGCACATAACGCAAAAAGTTATGATGCACAGTTTCTCTTGAATGAACTCTGCAAAAGGGACGAAAAACTTTCCCCGATCATAACGGGATGCAAAATTTTAACAATAAAAATACGCGATATTACATTTTTGGACTCACTCAGTTTTATTCCTTTTGCCTTATCTAAGTTTTCCTCGAGTTTCGGTTTGTCATCTTGTGAAAAGGGTGAATACCCTTACAAATTTAATACAGAGGCAAACAAAAACTACGTAGGAAAATATCCGCCTATTGAAGCCTATGCCATCGATTCAATGTCCGGTGAAAAGTATCAAAAGTTCTTAGAATGGTATGATTCCCATAAGAATGCCGTGTTTAACAATCGTGAGGAATTAATTCGGTATTGTACCCAGGATGTTAAAATCTTAACACTTGGTTGCATCAACTTCATGTCGTTATTCCTCGAAACCACAGGTATAAATCCTTTTTTGCAAGCAGTTACTATTGCTGATGCTGTAATGAAGATGTATAGAAAGAATTACCTGGAATCAGGTACTCTAGCTATCACCCCTAAAAATAATTACAGCTCAACATTTATTAATTTGCAAAGTAAAATTGGATTAAAATGGCTTGTGTTTTTGAAAATAACGACAAAACAGGATATAAAATATGAAGTTAGGCTGAAAAACTCACGACTTGTTGCGGATGGTTTTGATGAGGCCACAAATACTGTTTACAGTTTTGAGGGCTGTTATTACCACAGACACACGTGCATTTTTAATAGGGATTACGTCTGCTCTAAAGATCCTCAAGATACCATTCAAAATCGCTAGGAAAAAACATTGAACCGATGGCGTAGAATTGAAAGCCTTGGGTACAATTTAGTTACTGTATGGGAATGTGATTTTCGAAAGATTTTAAAGAACGACCCCGAGCTCGCACATATGATTGAGAATCATCCTGATGTCTTAGACGGAGGATTTGATCCTCGTAGCGCGGTGTACGGTGGTCGTACTGAAGTATTTAGATTACATTACAAGTGTCGTCCAGGTGATCGGATTTATTATTATGATTTTACGTCATTATATCCCTGGGCGAACAAGTATTCTAAATATTTTGTCGGTCACCCTACGATTTTAAAGTCTTTCAATAATCCGGAGGAAATATTAATGTATGACGGCATCGCAAAAATCGAAATTTTGCCACCGCGAGAATTGTATATTCCGTGTTTGCCATACAAATGCAATAGCCGATTACTATTTCCTCTCTGCAGAACTTGTGCAGAAATGACAAATACGGATCGTTGCACGCATTCTGACAGTGAAAGAACTCTCACCGGTACGTGGTCCCTCGAAGAAATTCGACTAGCCGTGCAACACGGTTACAAAATTGTCAAATCCTTTGAGTTATGGTCTTATAAAACCTCTTCTTATAATCGTGAGACTGGCGAGAAGGGTTTGTTTGCCGGCTATGTTGATAATTTCTTGAAACTCAAACAGGAAGCTAGCGGATGGCCAAAAGAAGTTGAATCCGATATCGCAAAGGAAAATTACATCCGTGAATATTTGGAAAAAGAGGGAATACGCCTTGATAAAGATAATATATCTGTTAATAAATGTATGCGATCTTTATCAAAAATTGTCCTCAATAGTCTTTGGGGACGGTTTATTATGCGAGAAGATCATTCTAAAACCACAGTGTACAATACCAATGAAGAATTAAATAATTTAATTTCTTCAGAAGATATCGAGATTACAGATTTTTACGTAGCTGGACCTCGTCAGATTTTTATTTCGTGGAAATATTCTTCTGATGCTGATCCTCCATCATCAAAATATGTCAATCTCGGTGTTGGTATCTGCACAACGACAAATGTTCGCATAAAGTTGTATTCCGTTCTTTCCAAATTAGGACGTAATCTCTTCTATTGCGATACTGATTCAGTTATCTATTTGGTATCTGCCGGAGGAAAAAACCCTCTTGAATGCGGGAAATTTTTGGGGAACTCACGGACGAAATCGTAGATTACGGTGAGGGTTCCTTCATTGAAGAATACGTAAGCTGTGGTCCAAAGGCTTACGGTTTAAAAATTTATTCCCCATCAACCAATTCATATTCGTACAAAGTTATTTTTAAAGGAATTACTATGAATCGCCACGTCGAAAAAAAAATTAATTTTGAAAGCCTCAAGTCGATAGTGTTTGGCGAAGAAGAAGAAATTAATGTACAATAATCGGATAAGATATTTAGGAAAAAACATTTTGAAATAGCATCAGGGCCATATCAGAAAAAAGCGCAATTTACTTTTAACAAGCGACGATGTGTGAATAAATCAGATTCATTACCGTTTGGTTATTAATTTTTTGATTTTAACTGCTCGAACTCCAAGAGAGAGCAGTTTTCACAATCGACTTTTTTTTTCAACTTTGCAAAATTCTACCTGCTAAACGGTAAGAGATATTGACTTCCGGTCTTCAGTGACCCCCCACAATGTCAATACGTTCTATCGAACTAACTTACCCAAATTACCCCCCACCACTTCATGCGCTCCCTATTCCCCAAAAATAGGCAAAAAAAATTGTTTTTCTAATTTTAAAAATAATTGGCCCTGACGATTTCCTTCATTTTTGGATATGTTATGGAGGTAGTCCAGCTGAACATTTCGTCCTTAGACACCTATCAACGGAAAAATCGCCATCTTGAATTGTTGCTGAACAACATATGAACAGCATACGAAAACACTACGCGCGTCCAGCCGGGTTATATTTTTGTAAAGAATTTTTGTAAAATCTTCAACTCTCTCTCTCTTCGCTCAGCAGCTCTCATGAAAGTCAACCACATTGAATATTGTCTCGCGAAATATCTAAAAATATCTTTATTATCGTTCTTAAAAACTGTTGGATTTCATATTAAAGAGTTTGTTAAAAGTTTGCTGGTGGTACTCATTCACAATTTCCTGCGCAAGTTCCTGTGGATTGGCAACACGGAGGATTCTCGAAAACTTGCCCTCCGAGCCCCATGCTCTAACCACACTTATTCTCACCACAGGTATATTTATCAGTCTCAGGGGTCCAATATCACAGATCTTACTCACAATAGATTGCATCCCATCACAGGTATATTTATCAGTCTCAGGGGTCCAATATCACAGATCTTACTCACAATAGATTGCATCCCATCACAGGTATTTCATCCCCACATTAAAACTGGTCCTTCGAGCCGGATGCTCTAACCACACTTATTCTCACCACAGGTATATTTATCAGTCTCAGGGGTCCAATATCACAGATCTTACTCACAATAGATTGCATCCCATCACAGGTATATTTATCAGTCTCAGGGGTCCAATATCACAGATCTTACTCACAATAGATTGCATCCCATCACAGGTATTTCATCCCCACATTAAAACTGGTCCTTCGGCACCTTCGAAGAGGACGCTTTTCGGAGGCAGAATCAGAGTCCTGTGGACGTAAAGCTACATTGAGGAAAGTTCCAGGCATTCACACAAAGGTCATTCAGTGCTTGTGGACACATCCAGGGCCTGAACACATCACACAGTACGCCTCAGGGACCCACAGTGTAGAAGATTCTCATTCTCAGCAACACTTCTGACCATCCTGGTCAGTGTGCACATAACCTCAATCTCAGCACGTTTTGTCAACCTGGTCAGCGTGCCACAATCTCAGATACAGTTTTGTCCAGCCTGGTCAGAGTACACAGTCCACCAGCATGTCTACCATAACTCAAGAAAGAGATTTTATTCTCACGAAGATAAATGAGCTTGAGCAGCAAGTCGCCACAACACCGTTTGCTTCGTATTCTGCAGAACGTCTTCCGGAAGTCGAAAGCAACTTGGTATTTGTTGAAAAGTCAAAGGATCGATTTCTTGCACTTCACCATGAAATCAGCAAGCGACTCAAGGTGCAGGATAAAATAGATTCTGAGGCTGAAGTGCTGAATACGTTTCTTTCCTTGTGCCATACAATCGAAATGACACGTAATGAAGTGGTGTTCAGGCTCCGAGAAAAACCAACCCAGCAGACCACACATTCACCCGTGGATCAACAAATGATGACTTTCCTTGTTAAATCCATTATGGATCAGCAGAAGAGTGTCATGAGTGAGTTATTGGGAACACACAAATCAGGAATTGAAGCTGTGGCGAATTCAATCAACACACGCTCGTCAAGGTCGAATCTTAAGCTTCCTCAAATTGATCTCCCTGTTTTCACTGGAAATATTTCTGACTGGCAAGAGTTCCACGACTTGTTCAGCAGTACAATTCACACAAAAGATGAGCTCACTATTGCTGAGAAGTTTCAATACTTGAAATCATCTCTGTCTGGCGAACCAGCTCGTCTATTGAAAAATCTTGCAGTCACAGACGCCAACTACAATGAGGCATGGGATACTCTAGTGAAACGCTACAACAAACCGAGGAACATCGTCTTTGATCACATCAAGACTTTCTTTGCACAATCCAAGAAAGTCGTCACAAATCCCAAGGAACTTCGCCAGGCTTTCAATACTTTCGAACAAGTGATCAAAGCAATGGATGCTCTGAATACTACCACTCGTGACCCATGGTTAATCCACACAGCTATGGAAGCACTGGATCCCGAGACCAAGAGCCTTTGGTCACGAACTCCCTTGGCTAACAATATTCCCACATGGACAGAATTTATGGAGTTCCTTGAGAGTAGATGCGATTCCTGTGAGTCATGCTACGATGGGAAGTCTGAAAGCAAGCCTACAAAGAATTTCTCTGCCCCCAAGGTCAACCCAACTCAGAAGTTCTCTAAGCCCTCTTCATCAGGGAAGTCATCTACACAATCAACACCTTCTACTCTCGTAACAACAGTTGAAGAGGGAAAGAAGTGTCTCATTTGTTCTGCTGAATATCATCACATATCTCAGTGTACTCTTTTTCTCAATTCACCACCAAATCGTCGAATTGAGCTCACAAAGGAGAATAAATTGTGTTTGAATTGTCTGCAACCATCCCATGGAGTTCGAGATTGTCGCTCTAGCTGGTGCAGGAAGTGCAATTTAAAGCACAATACTCTTCTTCACGAGGCATATCAGTCCACAGACAAATCACATCTCAATTCTCAAGAAGTTCCAGTACCAAAAGCAGGATCCAGTACTCAACCTCAGTCAAATGCACTCATCAATCACGTGGCCCTACCCATACAAGTGAATCGTCATACAATTTTGCCATCTGTGCAGGTCTTGGTCACAGGACAAGATGGCCTCAAGTATAAGTGCCGCGCTCTTTTGGATTCCTGCTCACAAACAAATTCAGTCTCTCGCAATTTCGCAAACAAATTGGCTCTACCGTTGAAGGACTCTCATGTTGGTGCTATCAAGGGTATTGGGTCAATTTGCACAAACACACCTCAGTCAATCACAGCGGAAATTGAAGACAAAAACAACATTATTTCCATGGTGTTGGAGTTCCTTGTGCTTGAGCACATCACTGATGATCAGCCAGCTGTTGAAGTCAAAATTCAGTATCAAATCCCATCGCACGTGACTTTGGCAGATCCAGATTTTGGCAAGCCCGGTCCAATTGACATGCTGTTGGGGGCCGACGTCTTCATGAGTGTTTTGCGAAGCCGAAAAGTAGCAGGATCTCCTACGCTTCAAGAAACAGCCTTTGGCTACATAGTCGCTGGTTGTTTTGAATCACATTCAGAGTCAATATCTTCAATTTCTCGCTTGATCACATGCCTTTGTGCCACGGAAGACACTTCTCTTAACACACAAATGGAGAAGTTCTGGACTTTGGAAGAAGTTAAGGCACAAAAACCACTCAGCGTCGAAGAGCAAAAATGTGAAGCCCATTTTGCCCTTTGCACCAGTCGCAATTCAGAAGGAAGATACGTCGTAAGACTGCCAACTCGAGAGGATCTTCAGAATCTGGGGGATTCACGTTACCTAGCAGAGAAGAGATTCCGTTGTATTGAACGCCGTTTGCAGCGAGACGAGAATCTCTATATACAATACAGGGATTTCATGCGTCAATACGAATCACTGGGACACATGAGGAAGTTGCCAGAGGGATACACTTCACCAAAACCGGCAGTGTATCTGTGTCATCATCCTGTCATCAAAGAATCTACAAGTACCCCAGTCAGAGTCGTCTTTGATGCCTCTGCTAAAACGACCTCTGGAAAATCACTGAACTCAGTACTCCTAGTGGGTGCAAAAACTCAAGATGACCTGTTCGAGATCTTGCTAAGATTTCGGCAGCACAATGTGATCCTCAAGGCAGACATACAAAAAATGTACCGTCAGATTATCATCCATGAAGAGGATCAGAACATGCAGCGAATACTATGGAGGGAAACTCCACAGCAACCTCTTCAGACATATCTGCTTTCAACAGTAACCTACGGTACTGCAAGTGCCCCGTTCCTAGCTACAAGGTGCCTCCAGCAATTGGTAACTGATGAAGGTCAGCATTTTCCGTGTGCAGCACCTGTAGTGGAGAGAGACTTCTATGTCGATGACCTCCTGACGGGAACCTCAGATGTGGAGTCCGCGCTATTACTCAGGCAAGAGCTCATCTCCATGCTACAGCGTGGAGGATTCTCTTTGAAGAAGTGGTCATCCAACTCATCAGAAATCATGTCACAAATTCCACAAGAAGACCATGAAAAGAGCTCTTCACTCAGCATGGGCGAGGAAAGTGTCAAGACGTTAGGTCTTAACTGGACTCCAAACTCTGACTGCTTCAGATTCACCACTACAGAATTCCATAGTTCTATCACCAAGCGCACCATTCTGTCGGACATGGCGAAAATGTTCGATCCCCTGGGTCTTCTGGCTCCTGTCACAATCTCAGCTAAGATCCTTATGCAGTCGCTATGGGAGATCCAGACGGATTGGGATTCAACTCTTGATGCTGAAGTGTGTGAAAAGTGGTTAGATTATCAAAGCAGTGTTATCAACTCAGTGAACAATATCAAAGTACCAAGAAAATTTACTAGTTTCGAAAATCCAAAATCAGTGCAGTTGTTCGCCTTCAGCGACGCTTCAGAAAGAGCATATGCAGCCTGTGTTTATGTTCGTAGCATAGATAATGAAAACAATGTGAGTTCGCGATTGTTGTGTGCTAAAACCAAAGTTGCGCCTCTTAAGCAAGTATCTTTGCCCCGACTTGAGCTCTGTGGTGCTGTTTTGCTCAAAAGGCTAGTGGAAAAAGTGATCAGTGCTCTGTCAACTCCAATCAGTGAGATCCACGCGTTCACCGACTCAATGATTGTCTTGTGTTGGATCAATGCAGAATCTCGAAGGTGGCAAACATTTGTCGCTAACAGGGTGTCTGAGATTCAGAACACCATTCCCGCAACCAATTGGCATCATGTGACGTCCAAGGAAAATCCCGCAGACCTTGCATCACGTGGAGTGTCAGCCGTAGATCTCACACAAGATTCACTCTGGTGGAACGGTCCATCATGGATCACAAGTTCAGAACTCAATTTCGAGGCCACAGAAATTGAATTGCCAGATGATGCTTATCTCGAAATGCGTCATAACGTCTCCCTTGTGACTACTCAAAATGATTTCTCCGAACTGATTGGGCGTGTTTCGTCTCTTCCCAAGCTTGTGCGAATTGTCGCATATTGTCGCAGATTTATTCTCAACACATACCGCACGTACAAGAAGCAGAAAACGATGTCTGGCTGTCTTTCTCCAGGAGAATTAAGTCAGGCTCGTATTACAATTGTTCGTCATGTCCAAAAGGAATCGTTCCCCGAGGATTATCAGAATCTCAGCAAGAACAACGTCGTGTCCAGACAGTCCAAACTTCGAAATCTGAATCCGTTTTTGGATGAAACTGGTCTCATACGAGTTGGCGGCAGAATTCGACATGCGGATGTTCGTTATGATTACAAACACCCTGCTATTCTACCACCTCATCATCACATCACTCGTCTTCTTGCCTTGGAGTCACATCACAGTACTCTTCATGGAGGAGCTCAAATGACATTGTCTCACATGCGCCAGAACTATTGGTCACTGAGGGGAATCGACGTGACCAAAAGAACCGTTCGAGAATGCGTTCCATGTTTTCGTGTGAAACCGCAAACAGCAGAACAGCTCAAATTGAAGGATGTTTGAACTCACGTCCCATCATGCCAATGTCCACGGATCCATCAGACATCGAAGCTCTCACTCCCGGACATTTTTTAATCGGACGTCCTCTCAATGCCATCCCAGAAGAACAGTTGACAGGAATCCCAGAAAATCGACTCAAAACATGGAAGCTCGTTCAACAAAGACTACAATTCTTTTGGAAAAGGTGGGCTACAGAGTATTTACACACTCTGCAACAACGCAAAAAGTGGACCACACTTTTCCCGTCTCTGCAGCCAGGTGCCCTTGTCATCATCAAAGAAGATCACTTGTCGCCAATGAAATGGAGTCTAGGACGAATCGTCAAGTGTTACCCAGGAGCAGATGGTAACGTCAGAGTTGCTTCCGTCAAAACCTCATCAGGAGAATACACAAGGGCAATCGTCAAGCTTTGCCCACTTTCCATACCAGAATCATCTTAAAAAATATCCATTTTTTACCTGGTCAGGATGTTGCTGAACAACATATGAACAGCATACGAAAACACTACGCGCGTCCAGCCGGGTTATATTTTTGTAAAGAATTTTTGTAAAATCTTCAACTCTCTCTCTCTTCGCTCAGCAGCTCTCATGAAAGTCAACCACATTGAATATTGTCTCGCGAAATATCTAAAAATATCTTTATTATCGTTCTTAAAAACTGTTGGATTTCATATTAAAGAGTTTGTTAAAAGTTTGCTGGTGGTACTCATTCACAATTTCCTGCGCAAGTTCCTGTGGATTGGCAACACTGAGGATTCTCGAAAACTTGCCCTCCGAGCCCCATGCTCTAACCACACTTATTCTCACCACAGGTATATTTATCAGTCTCAGGGGTCCAATATCACAGATCTTACTCACAATAGATTGCATCCCATCACAGGTATATTTATCAGTCTCAGGGGTCCAATATCACAGATCTTACTCACAATAGATTGTATCCCATCACAGGTATTTCATCCCCATGAATTATTCAAGGTCAAAGGTCAACCAGCCTGGAGGGCCTAATTTTCAACGGATTTGGACAAATTTGGATATTTTTGAAAGATCTTTTAATTCTGAACCCGACTGCATCGGTCACAATCGGTGATGGATCGGGAAAGTAACGGTAATAGTCCTATTTAAAAAAAAACTGTTTTTCGCAATCTTCAGTCTTTTGACCCATTTAAAAAATCAACGGTAAGAGATATCAACTTCCGGTCTTCGGTGACCCCTCCTCAAATGACATTATCTCGAACGTAATTTTTTTGTTTTCACCCCCTCCAACTTCATACGCTTCCTATCCCCCAAAAATAGGCAAAAAAAAGAGGTTTTACTAATTAAAAAAAAAAATTGACCCTGACGATTTCCTTCATTTTTGGATATGTTATGGAGGTAGTCCAGCTGAACATTTCGTCCTTAGACACATATCACCGCAAAAATCGCCATCTTGAATTATTCAAGGTCAAAGGTCAACCAGCCTGGAGGGCCTAATTTTCAACGGATTTGGACAAATTTGGACCTTTTTGAAAGATTTTTTAATTCTGAACACGACTGCATCGGTCACAACCGGTGATCTATCGGGAAAGTAACGGTAATAGTCCTATTTTAAAAAATACTGTTTTTCGCAATTTTCAGTCTTTTGACTCATATAAAATTTAAACGGTAAGAGATATCAACTTCCGGTCTTCGGTGACCCCTCCTAAAATGACATTATCTTGAAAGTAATCTCTTTGGTTTTACCCCCTCCCCCTTCATGCGCTCCCTATCCCCCAAAAATAGGCAAAAAATGAGGTTTTTCTAATTTAAAAAAAAAATTGGCCCTGACGATTTCCTTCGTGTTTGGATATGTTATGGAGGTAGTCCAGCTGAACATTTCGTTCTTAGACACCTATCACCGGAAAAATCGCCATCTTGAATTATTCAAGGTCAAAGGTCAACCAGCCTGGAGGGCCTAATTTTCAACGGATTTGGACAAATTTGGACATTTTTGAAAGATCTTTTAATTCTGAACCCGACTGCATCGGTCACAACCGGTGATCTATCGGGAAAGTAACGGTAATAGTCCTATTTTAAAAAATACTGTTTTTCGCAATTTTCAGTCTTTTGACCCATATAAAATTTAAACGGTAAGAGATATCAACTTCCGGTCTTCGGTGACCCCTCCTAAAATGACATTATCTTGAAAGTAATCTCTGTGGTTTTACCCCCTCCCCCTTCATGCGCTCCCTATCCCCCAAAAATAGGCAAAAAATGAGGTTTTTCTAATTTAAAAAAAAATTGGCCCTGACGATTTCTTTCATTTTTGGATATGTTATGGAGGTAGTCCAGCTGAACATTTCGTTCTTAGACACCTATCACCGGAAAAATCGCCATCTTGAATTATTCAAGGTCAAAAGTAAACCAGCCTGGAGGGCCTAATTTTTGAAAAATCTTATAATTCTGAACCCGACTGCATCGGTCACAATCGGTAATGGATCGGGAAAGTAACGGTAATAGCCCTATTTTAAAAATACTGTTTTTCGCACTTTTTCAGTCTTCTGACCCATATAAAAAATGAACGGTAAGAGATATCAACTTCCGGTCTTCGGTGACCCCACCTCAAATTACATTACCTCGAACGTAATTTTTTTTGTTTTTACCCCCTCCCTCTTCATGCCTTCCCTATCCCCCAAAAAGAGGCAAAAAATGAGGTTTTTCTAATTTAAAAAAAAAATTGGCCCTGACGATTTCCTTAATTTTTGGATATGTTATGGAGGTAGTCCAGCTGAACATTTCGTCCTTAGACACCTATCACCGGAAAAATCGCCATCTTGAATTATTCAAGGTTGAAGCTTAATTTTCACCCGATTTGTTCAATTAATTAATTAAAAGATTAATGATTTTGTGAAGCCCTCTTCTTGAACAATGTTCAACTTCAAGATGGTTTTGTGGTGATTTATAGTCAAATTTAATTCGACAATAATTTTCTATACATCAGAATGCTTGCGAAAAGGTATATAAGGCAGAGCTCTTTTTCGGGAGTTCGAGCAGCTCGCAAAGCCTCGGACGCTTTGCCACCCCTTTTTAGTTTTTAAACCTTACTATTACAGATTTTGAATTATAAATTTTCATATAGATTCAAATTCTATTTCAATTTATGATCATTTGTCGGTTTATTATTTTGTACATATCTATTTAATTTACCATGAAGTTTTAATATACTTAAAATAATTGAGGACCTTATTGCAAAAACCCTGTATCTTTTTTGGTGACTTCAAAAAACCTCTAGAGAAATCTTACGAGCAAAAAACGGCCACAGTTTTTTAACGAGCTAAAAACCATTTATCAATAATTTCTCGCAGTATAATTGAATAAGAATTTGCAAGAGAAATCAATTTCATGATCTACGTACATAAGACGGCCTTCTTATCATTATTTTAGACATCCCCAAATCTTCTTTATCCACAAGATGACCATCCCTGGAAAAGCTCTGGACATGGTATTATCCTACTTTTCCTCATTTTTCCTCCAGATATGATCAGTTTTGAGCCCATCCATATGATGACTATCCCCAGCATTGTTCCGGATATGGAATTCCCTAGCTTTTTCGCCATCTCTCTCCCAGAAATGGTCAGATCTGAGTCCATCCACATGGTGATCATCTCCAGCACTGTTCCGGATATGGTATTCCCTAGCTTTTTCGCCACCTCTCTTCCTGAAATGGTCAGATCTGAGTCCATCCACATGGTGACCATCTCCAGCATTGTTCCGGATATGGAATTCCCTAGCTTTTTCGCCATCTCTCTTCCTGAAATGGTCAGATCTGAGTCCATCCACATGGTGATCATCTCTAGCACTGTTCCAGATATGGTATTCCCTAGCTTTTTCGCCATCTCTCTTCCTGAAATGGTCAGATCTGAGTCCATCCACATGGTGACCATCTCCAGCATTGTTCCGGATATGGAATTCTCTAGCTTTTTCGCCATCTCTCTTCCAGAAATGGCCAGATCTGAGTCCATCAACATGGTGATCATCTCCAGCACTGTTCCGGATATGGTATTCCCTAGCTTTTTCGCCAACTCTCTTCCTGAAATGGTTAGATCTGAGTCCATCCACATGGTGATCATCTCCAGCACTGTTTCGGATATGAAATTCCCTAGCTTTTTCGCCATCTCTCTTCCAGAAATGGTCAGATCTGAGTCCATCCACATGGTGATCATCTCCAGCACTGTTTCGGATATGGAATTCCCTAGCTTTTTCGCCATCTCTCTTCCTGAAATGGTCAGATCTGAGTCCATCCACATGGGGACCATCTCCAGCACTGTTCCGGATATGGAATTCTCTAGCGTTTTCGCAATTTTTCGCGATATTCCTCCAGGAAATCCCAGACCTTCTAAGATTTTCTTGCATATTATGCCCAAAACACTTCAGATACCTTTTGTGGTTTGAGGATTTCTGGAGCTTCCTCCAGCAAATCACAGATTTTCTAAGATTTTCTTGCATATTATGTCCAAAACACTTCAGATACCTTTTGTGGTCAGAGGATTTCTGGAGCTTCTTCCAGAAATCCCAGATCTTCTGGGATTTTCTTGTATATTATGCCCAAAACACTTCAGATACCTTTTGTGGTCAGAGGATTTCTGGAGCTTCCTCCAGGAAATCCCAGATCTTCTGGGATTTTCTTGTATATTATGCCCAAAACACTTCAGATACCTTTTGTGGTCAGAGGATTTCTGGAGCTTCCTCCAGGAAATCCCAGATCTTCTGGGATTTTCTTGCATATTATGTCCAAAACATTTCGGATACCTTTTGTGTTCAGAGGATTCCTGGACCATCCTCCTGGAAATTATAGATCTTAGCACAGTTCAAGTTAAAAGAAGGTTCTAAGTGGATTTAAAGTTATAGGCCTCCTTCACTCATAGTTTTCTCATAGTTAGATAATCGACTTTAAAGATTTTGAAACACTTTTATGCATTTCTCGTCCAATTTTCCTCATTTCCAAGTGAAATTTTGCACATCTCAAGCCTGAAGGAGGCTCTAAACAGATGTAAAGTTTGAGGCCCTTATCTCTCATAGTTTCCAAGATAATCGACTTTAAAGATTTTCAGATACTTTTATGCATTTCTCGTCCAATTTTCCTCATTTCCGAGTTAAATTCTGCACATCTCAAGCCTGAAGGAGGCTCTAAACAAATGTAAAGTTTGAGGCCCCTATCTCTCATAGTTTCCGAGATAATCGACTTTAAAGATTTTCAAACACTTTTATGTATTTCTCGTCCAATTTTCCTTATTTCCGAGTTAAATTCTGCACTTCTCAAGCCTGAAGGAGGCACTAAACAAATGTAAAGTTTGAGGCCCCTATCTCTCATAGTTTCCGAGATAATCGAATTTAAAGATTTTCAGACAGTTTTATGCATTTCTCGTCCAATTTTCCTCGTTTCCGAGTTAAATTCTGCACATCTCAATCCTGAAGGAGGCTCTCAACAAATGTAAAGTTTGAGGCCCCTATCTCTCATAGCTTCCGAGATAATCGACTTTAAAGATTTTCAAACACTTTTATACATTTCTCGTCCAATTTTCCTCATTTCAAAGTGAAATTTTGCACATCTCAAGCCTGAAGGAGGCACTAAACAAATGTAAAGTTTAAGGCCCCTATCTCTCATAGTTTTTCGAGATAATCGACTTTAAAGATATTCAAACACTTTTACGCATTTCTCGTCCAATTTTTAAAATCTGTTTAGAGCCTCCTTCAGGCTTGAGATGTCCAAAATTTCACTTGAAAATGAAGAAAATTGGACGAGAAATGCATAAGTGTGTCTGAAAATTTTAAAGTCGATTATTTCGGAAACTATAAGAGATAGGGGCCTCAAACTTTGCATTTGTTTAGTGCTTTCTTCAGGCTTGAGATGTGACGAATTTAACTCGGAAATGAGGAAAAATGGACGAGAAATGCACGAAAGTGTTTGAAAATCTTAAAAGTCGATTATCTAACTATGAGAAAAACTATGAGTGAAGGAGGCCTATAACTTTAAATCCATTTAGAACCTTCTTTTAACTTGAACTGTGCTAAGATCTATAATTTCCAGGAGGAAGCTTCAGAAATCCTCTGACCACAAAAGGTATCTGAAGTGTTTTGGGCTAATATACAAGAAAATCCCGGAAGATCTGGGATTTCCTGGAGGAAGCTCCAGAAATCCTCTGACCACAAAAGGTATCTGAAGTGTTTTGGGCATAACATACAAGGAAATCGCAGAAGATCTGGCATTTCCTGGAGGAAGCTCCAGAAATCCTCTGACCACAAAAGGTATCTGAAGTGTTTTGGGCATAATATACAAGGAAATCCCGGAAGGTCTGGGATTTCCTGGAGGAAGCTCCAAAAATCCTCTGACCACAAAAGGTATATGAAGTGTTTTGGACCTGATATGCAAGAAAATCCCAGAAGATTTGGGATTTCCTGGAGGAAGCTCCAGGAATCCTCTGACCACAAAAGGTATCTGAATTGTTTTGGGCATAATATGCAAGAAAATCTTAGAAAATCTGGGATTTCTGGAAGAAGCTCCAGAAATCCTCTGACCACAAAAGGTATCTGAAGTGTTTTGGGCATAATATACAAGGAAATCCCAGAAGATCTGGGATTTCTGGAGGAAGCTCCAGAAATCCTCTGACCACAAAAGGTATCTGAAGTGTTTTGGGCATAATATACAAGGAAATCCCGGAAGGTCTGGGATTTCCTGGAGGAAGCTCCAAAAATCCTCTGACCACAAAAGGTATATGAAGTGTTTTGGACCTGATATGCAAGAAAATCCCAGAAGATTTGGGATTTCCTGGAGGAAGCTCCAGGAATCCTCTGACCACAAAAGGTATCTGAATTGTTTTGGACATAATATGCAAGAAAATCCCAGAAAATCTGGGATTTCTGGAAGAAGCTCCAGAAATCCTCTGACCACAAAAGGTATCTGAAGTGTTTTGGGCATAATATGCAAGAAAATCTTAGAAGATGTGGGATTTCCTGGAGGAAAATCGCGAAAAATTGCGAAAAAGCTAGGGAATTCCCTGTCCGGAACAGTGCTGGAGATGATCCCCATGTGGATGGGCTCAGATCTGACCATTTCTGGAAGAGAGATGGCGAAAAAGCTAGGGAATTCCATATCCGGAACAGTGCTAGAGATGATCACCATGTGGATGGACTCAGATCTGACCATTTCAGGAAGAGAGATGGCGAAAAAGCTAGGGAATTCCATATCCGGAACAATGCTGGAGATGGTCCCCATGTGGATGGACTCAGATCTGACCATTTCTGGAAGAGAGATGGCGAAAAAGCTAGGGAATTCCATATCCGGAACAATGCTGGAGATGGTCCCCATGTGGATGGACTCAGATCTGACCATTTCTGGGAGAGAGATGGCGAAAAAGCTAGGGAATTCCATATCCGGAACAATGCTGGGGATAGTCGTCATATGGATGGGCTCAAAACTGATCATATCTGGAGGAAAAATGAGGAAAAGTAGGATAATACCATGTCCAGAGCTTTTCCAGAGATGGTCATCTTGTGGATAAAGAAGATTTGGGGATGGTCACCATGTGGATGGACTCAGATCTGACCATTTCAGGAAAAGAGATGGCGAAAAAGCTAGGGAATTCCATATCCGGAACAATGCTGGAGATGGTCCCCATGTGGATGGACTCAGATCTGACCATTTCAGGAAGAGAGATGGCGAAAAAGCTAGGGAATTCCATATCCGGAACAGTGCTGGAGATGGTCCCCATGTGGATGGACTCAGATCTGACCATTTCTGGAAGAGAGATGGCGAAAAAGCTATGGAATTCCATATCCGGAACAATGCTGGGGATAGTCATCATATGGATGGGCTCAAAACTGATCATATCTGGAGGAAAAATAAGGAAAAGTAGTATAATACCATGTCCAGAGCTTTTGCAGGGATGGTCATCTTGTGGATAAAGAAGATTTGGGGATGTCTAAAATAATGATGAGAAGGACGTCTTATGTTCGTAGATCATGAAATTGCTTTTTCTTGCAAATTCTAATTCAATTATACTGCGAGAAATGATTGATAAATGGTTTTTAGCGCGTTGAAAAACTGTGGCCGTTTTTTGCTCGTAAGATTTTTTGACAGTTTTTTTGCTCTGACAAAAAAGATACAGGGTGTTTGCAATAAGGTCCTCAATTATTTTAATATTAAAAATTTCATGATTTGTAAATATAATTTAATAGAGTACTATTCTAAATATATGAAAAAATAAAAGAAAAAGATTTAAAACTTGTCTTTTTACTCATTTCTTGTGGTTTGTCTTCTCTTTCTGTTGTTTAGTTTCTGATTATTACAATTTTGGTTGGTTATTGGCTCCTTTTTTCAGCATTCCTCAAAAATTCTGCTTGACGTGTATGTTCTCTATACAAAAAATGTTTGGGCTTTATTGAGATCTAGAGATGGTGAGTATAATAAATCGTACCTTACTAATATGTCAGTAAAAAAAAACATTTTTATACAATGATAATGCAGAAATTAGTATCTGTAAAATAGAACGCGGACTTGATTATTCATCATAAAAATGCAACTGGACATATGACACCTTTTTGCTATTCCTCCTTCACACTAAACATCTGAATGAAGCATTCCAATGCGCATGAAAATTCCACTCGCTTATGAAGATTTTCTCTTTCTGCATTAATCCACACGCGAAAAGGAATCAAATTTCTTCATTGCTCACAATTGTGCAATATTCTTATGAAGAAAGATCAAATAAATATTTATCAAACAAAATTAATAAAATTTTAGTATCAGTCTAGCAAAGGGTTCTGAACAAAAAACAAATAAAGTATTTAAAAGATTTACAAACTAAAAACAGGAATTTCATTGCACGTGCGGGTGGTGGGGGGGGGGGGTAAAAAGGTATCATATTTCATCCACAAAACAAAATACTGAAAGAGGTGGGGTAAAATTCTAAGAATCAGTAAAAAATCATCCTCGTGGATGTGATGACGTCATCAATGTTGTTGCTGTTGGTAGTATGCTGATCGCACAGTTCCTTGACCTTCGGTTTGTTTTTGTTATTCCCGTGCGCAATACATACTACTGTCAGATGCCTACAGAGAACCTCTGTCACAACTAATAATTGCGAATTCGAGAAAAGTGCTGTAACTGGGCTAGAGGCAGGAGGCAGGATGACTTCGTGAAATCTCCAGCTAAATGGAAGTTGCCAGGAATTAACACGGGCCACTTTACTCGGATGAGTAGATTGGAGATATATATTGAGAATTAGCTGCAGAAAACTTGGGAAATCTTTATTAAATCATCGAACTAGTCTGGCCTGTGGACATCTGAGTGTGGTCTGTTATGTTTATTGCGAATTTCATCAGGCTGGATTTTCCGAAATGACGGTCAGGATGCTGTGCCATCAAGAGAAATAAACGACTCGGACAAATTTTTATGTGGCTGATGGCTGAATAAGTGGTGAAATTTGCCTGAGATCAACAAATCTGCCGGTAAATATTAGACTACAGAATTTTCATAATATTCTTGACATGCATTTTAATCTATTACATTTTGAAACTCAGGATTGCCAGAATCTCCTAGTGTCTGGTCAGGCATTTCTCCACCATTGGTTTTTGGACAACTATAATCAGATGATATCAACATGAACTATCTCTTCGAGGAATTTATGCTGGGCGAACAGAAAGATGCTGATATGACGTTTTCTGGATTTTTAATTGTTTGGGCCGAGATAGGACAGATTTAATAGCTTGGATATAAACTAGATGACAAGAAGTTGCTAGTTGCTGATACAGATTTTCCTGCAATCACTTGAGATCGAGGAATTATTTCAAGACATTTTGATCAGGATCAAGAGAAGGATGTAAGAAGCTTCAAGAAATAAATTTTTGTAAAAAATATCACGCTCTTTTAAACTGAATTAGGTTGGATTTTGTTCTGAATAGAATTGCTGTGGGAACAAATTTTATTGTTAATTTACTAATTTTGCTGTTCACATTCAAATGCAAAGTTTAATGTTTAAAACTAAAACCCTTTTATTGAAGTTCAGAATGCCTGTTCAAATTGAATGGCGAATTTTTAAATAAATATAACTTCGGTATTGGAGATTGTCGTTTCCTTACTCAGAGACCTGAGGACATAGCCAACAGCTCCGAAATGTAGTATTTGTAAGGCAAAATCTTTTTGGTCAGTAAAAAATTAAATATGGTCAGTAAAAAACTTTAAAAAATCAGTAAAAAATTAAATATGGTCAGTAGAAAACTTTTAAAAAATCGGAAAAAATTAAATTTGGTTAGTAAAAAGTCAAATTTGGTCAATAAATTTTTTATAATCAGTAAAACGTGAAATTTAATCAGTGGAAAAATAAATATGATCAGTGAATAATAATTTTGTCAATAAAAAACTAAAAGGAAATCAATAAAAGTTAGAACTTTGCATATCCGGATAAAAAGTATTACACATTTCGTATTGCGGAAACTTTGTATTTTACTACATTTCGTATTTTACCATTTCGTATTTCCTAAATTTTGGATAAAAATTAAACAGGTGCTACTGATAACTTTCCAAAGCACAGAAAATTTCCCTTTGCCTCAACAGGCGGTACAAATTACTTCCCAAAGCACGAAAAATTTCCCTTTGCCTCAACAGACGATACAGATAACTTCCCGAAGCACAGAAAATTTGATTTTTTACTTTATTTTTTACTGACCATTTTTTATATTTTACTGATCAAATTTCATTTCTTACTGATCAATTTTGATTTTTCAGTAACCAAATTTGATTTTTTACTGACCAAACTTGACTTTTACCGACCAAATTTGACTTTTCTCTGACCGAATTTGTTTTTTTACTGACCAAATTTTATTTTCTACTGACCAAATTTTATTTTTAACTCTTTCCGGACCACACATATCCAGCGAACGAATTTCAGTAAAACTCACTTTATTGTAACTCTTAGTGGTCAAATATGATACTTTTGTAGAAAAAGAATTTTCTCCGCCTCTGGGAAATTGGAAAACTCATGGGAACTCTCGTCCCCAAAAGAACGAAAAGGAGACAAACTTGGACAAACTTCAATTTTCCAAAAGCCAATAATATCAATTTTGTAAATTATTTTTGCGTGTCAAATGACTCCTTTACAATGTTGATCACTAAAATAAGAAGAATTATTGACCAGTATCTTGTTTGATGTCCAGGAAGTGCTAAAAAGGACACCCAGCTCCTGCTTGCCAACAGATTCCTCATAATATTTTACACATAACACTTTAAACACCATTTCTTTCAACACGATGTTATTGCAGACACATTAAGCTTTCTCAAGAGCCAAAAAAACACTTCCTGGACAATCAGGATTCACCAAAATCTGGAAGAATAGGAAAAACTTCCCTGAAAGCAATCTCCCTCGCTGCCAAATGTCAAAATTATCGGCCATATTGGCAAAAATTTCGCTGCCGCTTGGAATTTTCTTACAAAGTTGGTGTCAAAAAGAAAATGGCGGGCATTGGCGGGATAACCTTACATTTTATTTCAAGATTTTTGTGGATGAGAGTACCCATCAAGTTTGAACAAGTTTTTTGAAAATTTAGGAAAAAATTGTTTTTCGAATTTATGTAATTTGTAATTGTTAGTTATCATACTTATTGTTCTCGAGAGGTTTTTCCTTATTCTGGTCTAGAAATATCAAAAAAGTCACAATATCTGCAAGGAAGCAGAAAATCGAAAATTCACGATTTTTGACCAAGAATATCTTAGCTCAGGAGTTAATAGGGATCATGCAAAAAATATCCTAGATTTGGACATCCTTATAGTTTGTAATCATCCACAAGAATCGGATTTTTATCGATTCTAAATAGCCCAAAAAAATTCTTTTTTCTATGGGTACCCAGAGTCCCAAAGGAGACGAAAGAGTTAACTGACCACATTTGATTTTTTTACTGACCAAATTTAAGTTTTTACTCACCAAATTTTATTTTTTACTGACCAAAAAGTCGCAGGCTATTTGTAATAATAAAGAAGAATCTAGGTTCAATTCAGTGTCTTTTTATCTGAATCTCTACTGCCGAGTATTAAATATCAAAACTTTAATTTCTTTAAAAAGTATTTTAATCAGTTTTTAATTTTGTATATATTTACAAAAATAAATTAAAAAACAAACGTTCAATTCATAAGAAATTAATTAAAAATGAATCGTAATATTTACCTTTTGTTTCGATTTAGATTCGTTCTCATAAAATAGGAAGATTAAAAAATGGAATTACAGTTTTCAGACAAATTTATTTTCCATACGTATTTATAATCTTACGAGTAAAACAAAAAAATGAATACAATGTTTTTATTTTAACTGCTCAAACTCCAAGAGAGAGAGAGAGAGAAGTTTCCACAATCGACTTTTTTTTTAACTTTTCACCATCTTAAATAGCAGAGGGGAAGTCTTGCAGGTTTCGCACACACTTCGCCTTCAAACACTTCGTATTTTTCTCATATGCATTTAATTAATCTGACATTTGGGATTATATCTTAATACCTAGTCTTAAGCCTCACGTATCCTAAAAAATTGAGACCTTACCTCTATTCCCCTTATTTTAGGAAGCAAAAATCAAAGACTGGTCCCAGTGTTCGCACGGCGTCGCGAAACATCGCAAAGACTTCTAAGATATGTTGCAAACGTCGTGTCGTATTGTGCAACATATCTTTCTTCGCATTTAAATAATTTCATTGAATTGTTCATCAGTTCAAGAACTGATCATGTTAAATTTCTTCTCCAAAACAATATGTTTTGATGCTAAAGATCATGAGCGTCATAAAATTGTTTAAGGGGTGCATCATTTTAAAACAAAAGTGCTCTGTTATATTTAAGCTTTTTCTATATTGCAATTTAACAATTTTAAGCTTCATGTACACACCGAACCAGCTTTGTAAGTCAAACAAAATATTTTCTGACTTTCAAAAAATTTTTGAAATTTATTACTTTAAAATAAAAGTGTTTTTCCAGCCAATTTATACTGTATTTTTACTCCTTCAATTTCAGTGCTTAAAATTATCTCAAATATACCTTAAATATTTTATGAGTTTATTACCATGTTTCTATAACTTCAGATGAAGGTATACGGATTTATCATTTCAAAACAAAAGTACTCGCTAATACCAACATTTTTAATTATGAAATTTTATGGTTTCGAACATCGCTCATTCACCTAGAAATTTTCCAATATAACAATTGGAATAAAGTCTATCAAGTAGAAAAAATATGTGAGGATTCACACTCCTCCAGCTTAAATCAGTCAAGATTGTGTATAAAACATATACAGCGCAAGCATGAAACGCTCTAATAAATATCTCCCCATAAAACACGCACAACCTGATCACAGAATGGTTCAGATCGCGCTTAAAACACATAGGACAATCGCGAAATGGTTAAGATTGCGCTTAAAAACACGCACAATTTAATCGTAAAACGCTTAAGATTGTGCATAAAAATACGCACAGCTCAATCATAAAACGGTTGAGATTATACGCTTAAAATCACGCACAGCTCAATAATAAAACGATTAAGATTGCGCCTAAAATCGAGCACAGCTTAATCGTAAAATGCTTAAGATTGCGCTTAAAAATACGCATAGCTGAATCATAAAACGGTTAAGATTGTGCTTAAAATCACGCACAGCTTAATCGTAAAACGCTTTAAATTGCGCTTTATAATACGCACAACCCAATCATAAAACGGTTGAGATTACGCTTAAAATCACGCACAGTTCAATGACAAAACGGTTAAGATTGCGCCTAAAATCGCGCGGCTTAACCGTAAAACGCTTAAGATTGTGCTTAAAAATACGCACTATTGAATGATAAAACGCTTAAGATTGCGCTTAAAAATACACACAGCTCAATTACAAAACGTTTGTGATTGCGCCTAAAATCACGCACAGCTTAATCGTAAAACGGTTAAGATTGAGCCTAAAATCGCGAACAGCTCAATCGTGAAACGCTTAAGATTGCGTTTAAAAATACGCACAACTCAATGATAAAACGGTTAAGATTGCGCCTAAACTCGTGCATAGCTTAATCGTAAAACGCTTAAGATTGCGCTTAAAAATACGCACAGCTCAACGATAAAACGGTTCTGATAACGCTTAAAGTCATGCACAGCTAAATGATAAAACGGTTAAGACTGCTCTTACAAATACGCAGTTTAATCATAAAACGGTTGGAGTAGCGCTTAAAATCACGCACAGCTCAATCATAAAACGGTTAGAATTGCCCCTAAAATCGCTCACAGCTTAATCGTAAAACAGTTAAGATTGTGCTTAAATTTACGCACAGCTAAATCATAAAACGATTAAGGTTGCGCTTAAAAACAGGCACAGCTTTATCATTGACTTGTACGTATTTTTGACCGCAATCTAAAGCTTTTTACGATTAGGCTGTGCGTGATTTTAGGTGCAATCTTAACCGTTTTATGATTGAGCTTTGCGCATTTTTAAACGCAATCTTAAACGTTTTACGATTAAGCTGTGCGTGATTTTAGGCGCAATCTTTACCGTTTTATTATTGAGTTGTGCGTGATTTTAAGCACAATCACAACCGTTTTATTATTGAGCTGCGCGTATTTTTAAGCGCAATCTTGAGCGTTTTACGATTAAGCTGTGCGCGATTTTAGGCGCAATCTTAACCGTTTTATCGCTGAGCTGTGCGTGATTTAAAGCGTAATCTCAACTGTTTATGATTGGGCTGTACGTATTATTAAACACAATCTAAAGCGTTTTACGATTAAGCTGTGCGTTATTTTAGACGCAATCTTAACTGTTATATGATGGAGCTGTGCGTAATTTTAAGCGCAATCTTAAGCGTTTCTAGTCCGGGGGATTCATTTATTGTGGAAATAAGCCGACGTTGTAATCCAGACCAAAACCCTGATCGAGTCTCAGTGAAAAATGGCAAGACTTGAGTGAGTTTTTTAAAAATTTTTATGTGTATAGAATTTCCATTGATTGGAGATCTCTTAAAAATAAGAGACAAAAGACGGTTGGATTTTGAATATGCATGGAGGGAGAGAGAAGGAGGAAAAAGTGGTGAATAGGATCAGCTGGAAAGAAAGTAGGGGAATGAGCGGGAACCAGTCTGAGAATTACGTAAGAAGACTTGATTTTGCAAAGAGACGTGAGGAGAGAAAGTTATAAGTTTATTTTGTGAATTATAAATTAAATATTAGTTCAAACTACAGAAAAATTTACGTGACGTAGAGTTAAACGTGTTCAGTGAAATCTAAGAGGAGAATACTTGTAAATAAAATAATTGGTGAAGGTGATAATTCTGTTTCACTGCCTCAGTGGATTTGGTGAAGGGCATTTGGCGGTCATCGAGGAAACGTCTTCAGGAAAATCCAGCCGCCTACATTCCGGATCACTGTTGAAGACATTTACTAAAGGAATATATATTTCCAGGTACGTGAATATCACAAACGGTAGAAGGAAGCCCAAGAAACACACAGTCCCTGACAGATTTATAACACCACAATATATTTATAGGTAAACTGGGCAGAAAGAAGAGGGTATTAGATATCACAGAATCCTATCACAGAGAAATTATTGTTTACCACAGGTAATTCTCCACATTATGTATTTAAAATTTGAAATAAAAACTGCTCCTTGTTTTTGCTCCAGTCACTGATGAAGGCTTGGAGACCGAGCCGAAAGCTCAGGAGATAGTTTGTGTGTTTTCCTGAGTAATTGTCTCTTCCTGACGACTTCCGAATTTCCCTATTATTGATTAAACGTTTTCTGATTGAGCTATGCGTGATTTCAGGCGCAATGTTAAACGTTTTATGATTGAGCTATGCATGTCTTCAAGCACAATCTTAACCGTTCTATTATTGAACTGTGCGTATTTTTAAGCACAATCTTAAACGTTTTACTATTAAGCTGTGTGTATTTTTAAGCGCAATCTAAAGCGTTTTATGTTTGAGCTGTGCGTATTTTTAAGCGCGTTTTACGATTAATCTGTGTGTATTTTTAAGCGGAATCTCAACTGTTTTATAATTGAGTTAAGCGTGATTTTACATATCTTTTTCTACATGATGTAGTTTATTATTATTGCTATTTTATATCAGAAAATTTTTAGGTGCATAAACGAAGCTCAAAACGATCAAATTTCAGAATTAGAATATATTGGTATTAGCGTGTATAAAAGTATGAAACGACCAATCCCTATACACGGGATCCCAGGATTATGCATTATGCATCCAGATAATTTGCATACCCACAGGAAATTTGTTTTGATTAAGTCGATCATAGAATGCGAATTCCGCACGGAGCGGAGTAAAGGTAGTCAAAATATAGTGGATTGCTCGATCAGCATTCAATATTGTATTTTGTGATGTATTATCTGTAAATACTGGTGGAGATATATTCAGACTTTTGGCAACCTCTCCGGCGATGAGTATTATTTCCCTCATTTTTTAAAGTTTGGTACAAGAACAGAAAGATTCAACTGTTCAAAGGAATACATTAATAATTACTACTTTTTGACCTCAGTTCATTAATAAATTGTTAGTATATTTAAAAATTTTACCATAATAAAATAAATTAAAGGTTTTTCTTCCTTTAAATATCCTGCGTCATAAAATAGTATACATTAAGACGTTTTTAAAAAGTGGTAGGCAAACATGCATATTATAATGTGCGAAATATAGTGTACCCTCTTCGGAAGTCCAGGATACCTTTTATTAAACTCAGAAAATTGATGAGGTGTATTTGAGCTAAGTTTTAAATAATGAAATTGAAACAGAAAAAAATACAGCATAAATTGGATAACATAGGATTTTTATTTCGAGGTGATAAACTTCTAAAACCTCTTAAAAGTCAGTAAATCTCTTGCTTGACATACAAAGTCAGTTAAAGGTGTGTATTGTGTATATATATTGTGAGAGATTTCTAACAAAACGAAGACGAAGACGAAGTATTCTTCAAAAAATTGCCTACACATTGATAGGTGAAAATTTTTGACGAAAAGATGGGTTTTTGATGAAATTTTGTCATATGCAAGCAATTTCCTCAAAAATCATATCCATATTCAAGGTATTTTGAATTAAAAAATTTTCAATGAAATTAATCGCTGCACATTGGAAAAAATTCAACACAGTAATTTTTGATAGAATTTTTGAAGAAAAGCCATCACGATTCGAGATTGTTTGTTTATTACGAAAATTTGTTATTTCTTGCTGTAAAAAGAGAGAAAATTGTTTGTGGAAGTTCCTTGTGATAGTACTGGAAATTTTCTAAAAATGCGAAGGAAGAGTGTGTTTCTGGAACCTGCTGTTCCTAGTAGAATCCAAACCAGCTATGAAGGAACATTTCCTCTGATTTTTTTTTCTAGAAGTTTATAGAAGTTAATGCATCTGTGTATTCTTAATGCTTAATGTGTTCTTCAGTACAATGTCTCTGTACTTCATAGATTACAATTCTGATGGAAAGGAGGGAATTCACGGGCTCTTTGGCATCTCTATTGACTTTCCGGATAAAAGACTTTGAACTGAAGAATCCCAGAAACTACCCGCACCAGTGAATTTGTAATCAGGAGCTTCATCGCGAGTGAAACTATTGCTCAAAGTATCACAGATCGCATTGAACAGCTCTTTATGTAAAAATTTCAACATGTCAAGAAGATTGGAGGAAATCTTGTGAATAGGGGTCTGACTGAGGAGAAGGACTTGTGATCAGGATCATTAACAGGTCCTTATGCTCCACTCGCGACGTAGCTTCTGTTACAAATTCACTTCTCTGTGTGGTTTCTGGGTTTCCTCTGTTGAAAATATTTTTGAGATTATCGTGAAAACACAGAGCAAACCGCGAGTATCACACAATATTTGTGGATGAAAATAAAGACAAAGTTTAAAGGTTATATTAGCGTATTCCAGAAGGTTAATAGAGATGCTAAAGAACCCATCAAATTCTTCATTTTAATCCTTTTAATCCATGATTTTAATCCATGAAGCACAGAGCCATTGTACTGAAGAACACGTTAAGAATACACAGATGCATTAACCTTCAGCAATTTCCAGAGAAAAATCAGAGGAATTTTTCCTTGAAAGCTAAGTTGGATTACACTAGTAACATCTCCAGAATAATAAGAAACAGCAACTTTCATGAAAAACAATTACAAGAGCAAGAGACTTAGAAATAATGTGAAGGCATATTTCTTCAAAAATTCCTTCAAAAATAGGATTTTTTACGGGGGAATCATTTTCCAGATGGTTCCCTAATAAAAAAAAAATAGGAATTTTTCTATTAATTTTTTTTTAGAATTTTTTTTTAAGAAAACAGCTTCAATATGTAGACGTCTTAAGTACATGAAGCTTAAAATTGATTAATTTTAATATAAAATAATATAATGGAGTACTTTTATTTTAAAATGACTCACCCCTTAAACAGACTTAGAGCCTCAGGATTCCCAGAATAAAAACATATTGTTTTAACCCTGGATTTTATTTTTTTTCAAAATTATTTTAGTGTGCTCTGATCCATCCCATAACAAAAAAAAAACAGAGAAATCTGATTTCACGCGCTTTCATCAGAAACTCTAGGAATCCTATGCCTTGGTATTAAAGTATTTTAAAGGTGCCGGCAGAGGTACTGCTGTAAATTAAAAAAATATATATATACATACTATTCTTTTTCTGGTAACGACAATTAACGTTAAAATTCAGGACATTACCTATTTTATATCCATAAGAGAGGTTTATCCAATATCCCGCCCCACCAATATCTTATATTGATAGGTAGGTTCACAAACAGGATCATGAGCAGGGAGACTTCAAAGGTCGATTTTGGGGCAGTCTTATTCCTCAATAGTTCCTGAACTCTCACGTGCTTTCCTCTTAGGTGGGCTTAAATATAACTTGTGTCCAGTGGGCAATAATTCTTTTCCCTCGTTGTATGAAAGAGATGCATCCGGGAAACCATCAAAATTGCACCATCCTGAGAGCTCAACACCACTGAAGCATTTTGGTCATTTCTGTCGATTTGTAGGCATCTGAAGATGATAGTATCTGTGGAATCTGAAAAACAGAGACCCAATGAAGTTAGAAGCTTTCCGGACATTTTTTTTTCGTTTTGAAAAACTCACAATTTCCCAAAATTATGCATCCACGAGTTGCCAAATATGATGAACCAACTTTTAAATCATTTTGAGGGTCTCCCGGATTCACTTTATTCATACTTTGTGAGCTAAAAGAGCATCACCAAAGCCCGAAGAAGTCAGTCACAAATAACATTACATACACATCACAGGACATTGGATATCAGTTTTTCTGATATAATACAGTCCTGTGATGAATCTACCACACAAATATTTCACTACCAACCACAATTAACTCAAGAATTAACATTTAAAAAACACTTTATTCACAGAAACCAAATGTAAACAATAAGACATAACCTCACAATCACAGAATTACGTCCGGGAACAGAAAATTCTGCATTTTTCTACATTTTCACACTTTCACGCACAACTATTCAAGTTTTTACATAAAATGACTAAAAACAAGGGAGAAATAAGTAAATTTTATCAAAAATTTACTCATTTTTCAGCATATTTGGCTGTCACTTTGTCCCGAAAAATTAACAGTGTAACTCTTCCCTCTCTCTTTCCCACCTTCTCTCTCCCTCCATGCATGTTTAAATCTCAACCGTTTTCACTCTCTTAATTTTAAGAGATTTCATATAGAATGGAAATTCTATACATGCTCCCGGGGGAGGTTGTGACTCTGACATGTTGGAAGTTTGGCGACTTTAGTCACTGACCTGGTATAGGTTCCTGTCGGGGTTTTTATGTCGATGACTCTCACTTTCCCGTCTCCTCCAGTGTGAACTCCAACAACTCTTCCTGTCGTCCATTTGGTGGTTCCTATGGAAGCATCGTGCAAGATCACTATGTCATCCACCTTCAGGTTCTCTTTCTCCGTGTGCCATTTTGAGCGCTCTTGAAGTGTGTGCAAGTAGGATAGCCTCCACTTTCTCACAAAATCTTGTACAATCCGCTGACACAATTGCCATCTTGTCAAGTGGTTCACCCTCACGGATGCGAGATTTTCATCAGGCAGCTGAGTCGGTGGTGCCAAAGGCAAAAAATGACCCGGAGTCAATGGTTGTGGATCTCTGGGATCGTCCGACAGAATGGTGATCGGCCTACTATTCAACACGGCTTCGACCTGTGTGAGAATTGTATAAAATTCCTCATAATTTAGTCGTTGCTCGCCAATAACTTTCTTGAGATGAGTCTTTGCTGACTTCACTGCTGCTTCGACTAATCCGTTGAAGTGCGGAGAACGAGCCGGTTGAAAGTGCCAGGTTCTGGTTAATTGTTTGGTCTTGAATGGATTGAGCTTCTTCTGCTAACAGACGTTGAAGTTCACGTGATGCTCCTAGGAAATTCCTTCCGTTATCTGAGAACACTTCTTTGCAAACTCGTCTACGTGAAGTGAATCGTCTGAAGCTGCTCATAAATGCTTCGGATGACAAACTGCTTACAATTTCCAGGTGGACTGCCTTGGTTGAGGTGTATACAAAGACAACTATGTCGATCCTTTGAGTGCGTCCACGGGATTTGGCGCCTGTTCTAATAAAGAATGGCCCGCAGCAGAATTTTTCTCTGTTCAATAGCCACTCCTTGCACCACCTATTTCTTTTTCGCAGCATTTCCTCCATCATTTCTTCCAAGTTTACAACAAAAGCGCTCAAAATAATTAATTTTCATCTTGCCGCCATGTTCTCAACTTCGACACACGAGATCACAAAACACTTTTGGTGCATGGGAAATTATGAATGATATTTGACCAACTTCACACTGGACGACCGACGGTCGATTTTCGTAATTTCGGAATACGGGATCATAACCTCAAAACTTTATTTTTATTTTCATCTACAAATTATGTGATATTCGTTTTGGTGTTTGCTGTGGAGAAAAAGTTGTTTTTTTTTTCGGGATAATCTCCTTGTAAAAAGAAGAATCCCAGAAACTCAAAGAAAATTGAATTTGTAACCAGAAGTCTCGTCACGAGTGGAGCAAAAGGAGCTATTGCTCAAAATATCACGGATCCCATTAAGCAACTTCTTCTGCCAAAGTTTCAGAGCTTCAAGAAGATTGTGGATACTTGTGGATACGGATCTTGGTGAGGCTAGAACTTGTGATCAGGAACATTGCCGTAAGTGGTTGCTTCTAAAAAACACTGATTTTATTGACCAAGTTTTTCTGGAAATATTTCAGGAATACAAATGGATGATGATAAAAACTTCGAAATAAATAGACAAGAAATCTGTCCAATATGAAGGGAGTACTGGTGTGTTTCTTCCTAAATTCCCTGCATCAACAGTGGCTGCTATTTAACTCTGCAAAATAATCGTGTAAGAAAGTGATTTTGTCGTAGAAACTGCCGAAAGAGTGACCCTCCTTATCAGGAGCATGGACGTAAGTACTCCGGCTGATTAAAAGATTCAGGATTCTATTTATCAGCTCTTGGCAAAAACTTTAGGACTGAAAATCAAAGAGCAGTGGCAGATCGCTTGAGGAGTTCAAAACAAGGAGGGCATGGAAGCAACACGGAGAAAGTACTGGAGTGGTTGAAATTATCAAATTTCCTGCATCAACAGTGGATCACATTCAACTCTACAAAGCTTTTCTTTGGAGTTCATTGTAGATCTTTTCAGAAAATTGAATTATAAAAAGTAATTTTTTTTTCGATTTTGTTATCTGTTGATTCAATAAAAAACTTTTTTTTTAAGGATTTTACTTGTTTTTTATTTCTCACCACCTTTTCATGCACTACTACTCAAACTGGGAGTCCCACGGAGGAATCGAAGGCCTGGCTATCCAGTTCTGGTATTCTCGAAAGGAAGCAATCCCACATAATTCCTAGTGGTTGAGGAAGTGAATGATATAAAAGATCATTCTGATGTTCTTCTGGGGGTTCAAGTGATGGCTTCTGGTAGCTCCGGACAGCTCTCGTTTGCATTGAGATCTCCTCAGTAGTTCTGGTTAGTTCTTGTTTTAATTGGTAACCAAGGCATATAGAGATTCCAAAGTGCCCGTAAATTTTCTCCTTTCCATCCATCTTGCAATCCATGGAGTACGCGGCCACTGTACTGTGGAACACCTCAAGAATACACAGATGGATTAATTTACGGCAATTTCTAGAGGAAAATCACATCAGGAAATGTTCCTTCAAAGGCTGGGTTGGATTCCACCAGGAACGACATCTCCAGAAAAACACTACTCTCTTGCATATTTAGAAGATTTTCTTTAGAAATTCACTAAATACTATCCCAAGGAACTTCACCAAACGTTTTTCTCTCTTTTTCCAGCAGAAAATAACAAATTTTCCTGTAAAACAATCTTGAATCGTGATGGTTTCCTTCAAGAATTCTGTCAAGAATGACTTTGATGAATTTTATTCCAATGTGTAGCGGGTAATTTCTTTCAAAAATTCTTGATGGAAATTACCTTCAATTGGATATGATTTTTGAAGAAATTTGTCTACACATTAGACAAATTTTCTTCAAAAATCCATCTTTTTGTCAAAAATTCTCACCAATGTGTAGGCAATTTTCTTGAACAACACTTCTTGAAGCTCATTTTTGATAGAAATTTCTTATAATGTGTAGACACCTTAAGTCTGCTGCACTATGACTTGTGGGTTGATTCGGATGAGCTCCTGCATGACCTTTAGTCCTTAATGCCCTGAATCTCAAGAGTTGGCCAACTTTGCAAATTACCAAAAGAACTCTCTTCATTCTGGATAAGTTGCTTATTTTTGACACGAGGGTTGCGAAAATATAATGTCCTTCTGACTTGTTGACAGTGAGTGTAGCGACTGAAATGTCTTGTGACTCCTCGACTGCTGGTGGAACACTTTCCTTGCTTTCCCAAGCTAAATCACTCTCCTTTAACCAATGAGGGCCTTCCCAATACAATGATGAGTTATCCAACTCCATGGCTGTGGTTCCTCTTGAAATGAGGTCTGCCGGGTTTTCTTTTGTGGGAACGTGTCTCCAACATTCAACAGCTGTCAACTCTCTGATCGTTGTCACTCTATTTTTGGTAAAAACGTCTTGTTTGTTTGAAGCGGATGTAATTTGCGCAAGAACTACCTTGGCGTCTACCCAACAATAAACCTTGCTGATTTTCAGACTTTTTGCGACCTTTGCTAACAGTTTGGCCCCAAGTGTTGCTGCACAAAGTTCTAGCTTCGGGATTGTCTTAGTTTTGATTGGCGCGACTTTCGACTTCGCCGTCAACATGTGACTTGAAATTCGTCCTGAGACATCCTTGGTGACATGGTACACTGCGGCTCCGTAAGCTACGTTGGAGGCATCCGAGAACATGTGGAGCTGCTCTTCACAAACATTTTTGTTCTTCGATGTCCATCGAGATATTTTCATAGATGGAATGTGTTGTAGTGAGGCAATAAATTTTTTCCACTCTCGCAAAGTATCTCCTTCAACCTCGGTATCCCAGTCAATCTCATTCTTCCAAAGATTCTGCAAGATTAAATTCGCGTTGATTGTGATGGGGGCTAGTAGTCCTAGCGGATCATAAATCCTTGCCACCACTCTCAGCATATTTCTCTTGGTTGGAACTAAATTCTCGACCAGTGTATCGATTTGAAATGAAAAGGTGTCGTTTGACGGATTCCACATCAATCCTAGCGCTTTCACACAGCCATCAGAGATTGAGACTTCCTTTGCCTCTGTGTTGCCTTCTTGCAATGTTTGAAGTACTGTCGGAGAGTTGGATTGCCACTTGGATAGCTTCATTTGAGCTTTGCCGAGAAGACTAATGAGATCTTTCTGCACCTCGATCGCTTCCTTTGTGGTCTCCACTGACAATAGACAGTCATCCACGTAAAAATAGTTCAGTAGCCGAATTATGTAATTTCGCCCGTGAAAATGTAATTTTCACGAGTGAAAATTTGATTCTCACACTTACTAAATTTACAAGATTTGAGAACATTTTCGTCGATAAATCTCATGCACCTAACAGTGTGAGTTGCATACAACCTTAGTCTGATGAGTGAAATACTGCAAAATTAATTTAATTTTTTATAATTCACATTCCCTGTGAATTCATTTTCACCTCATTGCGAGTAATACGGTGTGAATTTGATAAGTGAAAATACTAACATTTTCATAATTGACTTTTAGTAAAAATAAATGTTAAAACTACTCAAAATGATACGTTTTATAAATTTTAATAAACATCATAACTTAAAAGAGTTGCATATTCGCAAATAAATCAGTATTTCTTGTTAAAATAACGTAAAATGTGAGTCCCAAACTATTTATGTTCCAGCTTTCAAAATATCAATTTTCATGCAAATCATACTTTATATTCATGTTTTTTCGACTTTCCATAAAAAGTTGCGGTATTACACCTTTTAATTTAAGTAAAAGTAATAAAATAATCTAATATAAATCAATTTCTTATACTTGGCGCGAGAAATGTTAAGTTAAATATACGCAAATGTCAAAAATTTTCCAGTGTAAATCCAGTGAAAATATTTCACAGAGATGGCAAAGCATCCCAGCTTTGCGGAGTGCTCGAATTCACGAGAAAGCGCTCTCCGTGAATTATCTTTTCGCATGCTTTTTGGTTGCAAACCAGTTTACCACCTATTAAATTGATTTATAAAAAAAACACTCCGAAAAACAAAATTTGTTTAAGAAAAACATATTTTGGAATATTTAAGCATGTGTAACAAGTAAGTCATTTAAGTCATTTAAGTTAAGCATGTAAGTCTGATGCAATCGGGTTGGAAATTTCAAGATCTTTCAAAAAATCCAAACTTAATCAAATCGAATGAAAAATAAGCCATCCAAAGTGGT
>NW_026604440.1:0-37071 GCF_024763615.1 Phlebotomus papatasi
TACTAAATTAAAGTTGGTTAGTTGCTTATGTAGGGCACTCAATAGATCAAGTGGTATAGTACACGCTCTATGATGCAAGTGTCCCGGGTTCGAATCCCCTTTAGGTCACCAGGAATTTTTCTGGCGTTAAAGGTGTTCGGATAGCATCCAGTGAGCTTCACTACACTTGATTCCACGGACATGGGACTGACAAGCTCATCCCGTACAAGAAAAAATAATAATGCATGTCTAGAAATCCGAGAAATCCCCTTGCGGTAACGCCTTGTTCCTTCATGGAATTTTGTGCCGGCATTAGTTACTTATGTAAAGTTGCAAAGAAGCCAACTCTTGAGATCGAAGTTATACATTTCAATTTTAGGTATTTTGGCCCAATGACCTTCAATAGATCATAATCGGAACTTATCGAGAAAGATTGAATTTTTGATCTTGACACTTCTTGATGTTGCATCACCGTAATGAAGACCACTGTTTTCTTTATTAGCCGATGATAGTCTTACTCGTTAGCATTCTAACTGATCGGATCTAATTTGACGACTGGTCAAAATATCCTTGTTTGCGTCAATCGTTTTCGCAAATACCGGACAGATTACAAAAGAAGCATAGCTAAAACCGCTAAAACGTATTCGTATTTAGAACCGTTGCTAAAGCGGTTGCGTAGTGCATTTTTCCTCAAAAGCTAATGAGACTACAACCAAATTTTTCAGAGAGCTTAACAGAGGATCGCTTTGAACTGCTGTGTCCAGATGGTCAAAAGCGTCCTTTGGGAGACTATCGTCAATGCAACTGGGGTCTTGTACCTGCAGACGCCGTTGTAGTATCTTCAGCTAAAACAACAGAAGAACGAAAACACATTGAGCGTTTCCTGCTCAAAAGCGTCGAACTCTATTCAACTAAACCTGTAGGTGACACCCAATCATCTCTTGATTCAACTACGGATCAAGGAAATCGCTACGATTACGGTGGACGCAACACTAACTTCGGAAGTCCCTACAGCAACGATCGTTTTGGTGGATTTGGAGGAGCAGGAGGCGGCGGATTTGGAGGAGCAGGTGGAAGGTATGATCCCAACAGAGGCTACGATTCTAATCGAGGATTTGGAGGATACGATGACCCATTCCGAACTACAACAACGACAACAACAACCACAAGACGTCCTTTCGGCTACTACGATAATCCTTTCGGCGTGAGGAATCAAACGGACCAGGATGACAACAACCAGACTCAAGTTTACGAAAGATTTGAACTCTTTGATTCGTCGAGGTACGGAACGAAACTCAATCTGATGTTTTCGGATACAGCAAGGACATTTGCCAGCATCAAGGAAGTTGATCAGAACTTTGCTGGATACCTTGGAGATAATTTGGAGATCATTCTTGGAGTTAGGATGTGTCCAGTTGGCAGAATGACTCTTTGTGTGACTTCAGACGCAGAAATGGAGAAGTGCGTGAAGATGAGAACTGCTCTTAAGGCTCAACTTATAAAACCCGAAATGATCTGTCACAAGGGACATTCGCATATCAACTGTATGCAAGCCATTGCTTCGGGATCAGCAGATGTTGCTGTCCTCGATGTTAGCGATGTGTACACTGGAGGATTGACGTATGAACTGGTTCCCTTCCTATCGGAAGTCTACAATCTTGGAGAGCCTGAATACTACGTGGTAGCTATTGCAAAAGAGGATGATCCGGATACCGAGTTGACGTACTTGAAAGGCAAGTACACCTGCCATGCTGGAATAAATACAGCCGCCGGATGGGTCTATCCATTGGCTTACCTGATTTCTAACGGCTGGATCAGACCTTATGGATGTGATAGTATTAGGGCAGCTGCAGAATACTTCTCGAAATCCTGCGTTCCTGGTGCACTCAGTGCTGAATACAACACCGGAATTCCCTATGATAACATGTGCGATCTATGTCATGGCGTTAGTTACAGATACTGCCGTCGAGATGCTTCCGAAGATTACTACGGACACACTGGAGCCTTCAGGTGCCTCGTGGAAGGTAGAGGGCACGTGGCTTTCGCTAAGCATACTACAGTCAGTGAAAATACAGGGGGAAAAAGGCGAGAATGGTGGGCTAGGAACACCCTCAATGATGACTTTCAACTTCTCTGTCCCGATGGCACTCGGGGCCGCCTCAATGACTACCATCACTGCAATCTGGGCAAAGTGAAGGCTAACGCAGTAGTTACGCGTGGTGGGATTGGGTACAATGAGACACAGATCAATGCCTACATCAATCTCTTCACGTACGCTCAGCAATTCTACGGCAGGAAGGAACAAGATGCTTTTAGGTAAGTTTTTGCACTTGCACTGTCATTCATTCATTTTCAACCGCTTATCCCTATTGGGGTCGCGGGCCCATGACATCCAAATTAGCAGCCCACGCTTATCGATCCTCCGCCACTTCAGGAAGATGTTCAGGTTCAATCCGAAGGCGTTCCAAGGCAAGATTCTGAATTTTATTCAGCCACCTTGTCCTAGGTCTGCCTCGAGGTCGAGGTCTCCTCACAATGGCTTGCATAGCCTTTCTGGGGAATCTTTCTTCATTCATGCGTTGAACATGTCCATCCCATCGAAGTTGTGATCTCTCGGTCAAGTGCGCGCTGAAGCTTTTCTTCGGAAGATCCAAAAAGAACCAAATCATCTGCGAAGAGGAGATGGATCACCCTGAAATCCCCAATACGAATCGCATTCTGCCCCCGACTGCGCTTCATAATATTGTCCATGTATATTATGAACAACAATGGTGATAAAACATACCCTTGGCGCAGTCCAACACCCACTTGAAAACCTTCCGACTTGGATCCGTTTACACGAACACAGCTACTACAGTCTCTGTACAATGACTGAATGGCTCCTACCAATTCTTCATCCAGTCCGTACTCGTGCAGTACATCCCAAAGTTGTTCTCTCGGTACTCGGTCATATGCTTTTTCCAAATCTATGAAACAAGCATAGAGTGGAATTGCATACTCCCAAGCCTTTTCGAGAATCATCTTCAGGGTAAAAAGCTTATCCGTGGTGCTTCTACCAGGCCTAAAACCGCATTGTTCCTCACCCAGTCTGGGTTCGACTATTTCTCGGCATCTTCTCTCAAGGACTTTGGCATACATTTTGCCAGGCAAACTCAGAAGAGAAATTCCCTTATAATTGGAGCAATCTTTCTTGTTTCCCTTCTTGAATATGGGTATAATGACCCCAACTTGCCAGTCCTTCGGTGCTCTCCCACTTTGCCAAGCCACCTTAAAGACACGCGTGAGCCAACTGACCCCCGCTATACCCATAAGTTTAAGCATTTCGGGACGTATTTCGTCAATTCCTGCAGCTTTTCCATCCTTCAATTTACTAATTGCACACAGGACTTCACTCTCTGAAGGACTACTTTCTTCCCTGCCTTTACTTGTGGGTACGTCATCATCAGTACCTTGTTGAGGATTAAGCAATTCTGAGAAGTATTCTTTCCAGCGAGTTAAGACCTCTTCCTCTTTGGTTAAAAGAGTTCCTTCCTTGGATGTTACTCCTTTGATGGAATTGCTCTTCTTCCCTCGGAGTCTTCGGACTGTTTGCCAGAAAGTTTTGTTTGCCGTCCTGTAGTCAAGCTCCAGCTTTTCACCGAATTTTTTCCACACCTCCTCTCTAGCGGCTTTAACTGCGAGCTTTGCAGCCTTTCGCTCCTTAACATAACGATCACGAGAATCAGAATCCTTACGTTGTATGTACAACTTGTAAGCCTTCTTTTTCTCTCCAACGGCTTCTTTTACTCCCGGTGTTCCCCACCAAGATGACCGTTTCACGTTGTTCGTCACATTAATGCGCTTAACGCCACAAGAAGGAAGACTGTGGAATTTGTTCAAACCTTTCCTGTATGCCCTTCACAAATTTTTCCTCAACGTCTTTCTTCTTGAGACTCTCCCACCTAATGTATTTAAACACTTTGCTCTTACCCTTAGGTAGAGCGGGAGGGTCTTCGTTGAGGTTAATTTTTGCAAAGAACAGGTGGTGATCAGTTGACAGTTCAGCACTGTTAAAAACTCGAACGTCTTGGACAATTCTTCTATCATCACCGGGAACCAGGACAAAGTCAATTATTGACATAAGTTCTCGTTTTGTGTCTTCCCAGGTGTATTTATGAATTTCCTTGTGCTGGAAAAAGGTATTCATGATCGAATAACCTTTGATTGCGCAGAAATCCAGCAACATTTTACCGTTCGGGTTCTCACTCTTATCCCCGTTCTTCCCAATCACACCCCTCCATGTCTCAGAGTCAACACCAACATGGGCATTGAAATCCCCAAACAATACAACTGAATCCGCTTCAGAAGATGCCTTATTCAGGACTTCCTCCACTTCATCTAGGAAAGCTGGGTACTCTGACGATGCGTTCCGTGCGTACACCTGCAGCACCGCCAGGGAAGATCTCTCACGTTTGATCTTGATACCCATCACTCTCCTCAGTGGGAGTACTGTGTGTCCAGACATCACATACCCTGTCTGACAGCCGGGGGCTTGTGAATATCCCCAAACCCGCCTGTGCAAACATTTCCGGTGCCACTCCGGACAGGAAAAGTTGCCACCCTTCCTCAAGATCCACAGTTCCACTACCTCTTTGCTTAGTGGACGAAACACCAATTATATCTAATTGGAATCTTTTTGCTTCGCTCTTAAGCTCCTGATGCTTCCCTGTGAGTGAAAAGATATTCCATGTAGCCATCCTGAAGTGCCATTGTCGTCGTGGTAGGCTTGTCAAACCTGATGTCACTCCAGAGCCTCTTCCGTTACTCTGGTGCCCTCCGACCCCGGGACCAGCGGTTGAAGCAACAGTTTGTCCATTGTCTCGCGTAGGTCGTTTCCGGTGTAATCCGTTCGTCATCCGAGGCTCTTTGTTGTGTTTTTTGCTGACAGGTTACTGTGACAACAGGGTGCAAACCTGATACACAGGCCTCCTTTTACCCAGGAGACACTGCACTTGCACTGTCAACCCTGTAAATTTTCTGTCTGCAGGACTGTGGCGCCATCTGAGAAAATGTCTAAATTATCGACATTCTCCCAATTTTTTTGTCAAAATGCTAATACAAAATTTCTTTATGCATTCAATGTCTTTGCAGTTTCAGCATGTTCTACTCCTACCCGCCCTATCATGATTTAATCTTCCAAGATGCTACGAGGCAACTGAAGGTGATCAGTCCGGAAGAGAGGCGCTACGACAAGTACGTAGGGAAGGACTTTATGCGTGCTAGAAGGATCACGGACTGCCTGGCAGGTGGGAGTCAAGTGACGATAAATCGCATGCTTATTGCACTCATCACCGCCTTCAGCATCCTCTCAGGGAGGATGTTCCTGCTAAAGTAGATCTGATAGAAGTACCAAGATTAGAAATAGGCAATAAGAAAGTTGCATGATGTACATAATAAGATTTGTATCTCTTGCAGCACCAAATCCGTGAGATGCTGCAAAACGAAATTTTAAAATGTTTTAGGAACATGAATTCCGTCCGGATTCCGTCCATTTTTTACGTATTTTTTATAAAACAGTGAATCTCAGTATATTTTATCAACGCACACCGAGCCATTTTAGGAAAGCAGTAGAATGTGTAAAAGAATTGTTTTTTGTAAGAAAAAAATAAATAAGATTTATTGTATTTTCAGGGAAGATCTAATAAAGATTTTTCGCGCGGAAATTTAAATGGTTTTTGTTTTCCCGCGCATGACTTATCGACAGATCGACAGTGTCGACTAGAAGAGTGGGGGAAAAGTCAGACGAAATGTCAGCAGACGTCGGCACTCCTCCCATTTGTCATACGACAGCGTGGCGAACAAGTCGCCACTGGGTTGCTCTGTGGAGTTTTTTTTGTGTGGAAATTCGTGAAAATAGTGAAAGAAATTGTGTGGAAAAATGTCAGTGAACTTGCGTACCGTGTACGCCTTTGCCAGGGAAATGTATCCCAAGAAGGTGAAGGGAGATATTCAGTATGGAACAGCAGGATTCCGGACAAAGTAAGTTAGTGGCCTTCGGGTGGATTTCCCACCCTTTTCCAACCCACAATTCTCACCTCATTTGAATGCCATCGCCTCGCTAAAAGATACTTTACTGTCCATTTCACCTGCTCACTGTCTCTCGCCAAGGTGTGGAGGCCCAGAAAGTGAAGGTGAAATTCCTCTAATGTCTCCACCTTTACACTCTTACAAGTCAGAGAAAGACCAATAGTTTATCACTTGCACCTTTCGCTATCATAAACCCATTATCTCATAGCTAAAGCTCAGCAAATGCTAACCATAAGCCCCAATTCAATTGATAATCTCTTCCCTCTTCCGGCCCAATTAAGACCTCCTCAGCCAAAAGAGTCACTTCCTCACACAAGGCATCACTTCTGCGATTCATCAATTCCCCAGCCTACCGCGAATAACAAATTTTTGTGGCCTACTCTGATTTGTGGTGAGAAATTAAAATTCTCAAATTTCTGATCACATCTCAAAACAGCCTTGCTCAAAGGTTACAAGGAGGATCATTTAACCAGTCTCGGATGACTCATTGATGCGCTCAATAAATTTTCCGCTACATTTTGCCTCATGAGCTCTTTTACGAGATGAAAAATCAGTGAAGCAGATTAATGGATCTTCACCAATTGTCCCAGAATTCTTTCTCTATGCAACAGTTTCAATGATCTTCCCAGTCATGCGGGTGAAACTGTGACCCTTCTATTGAGCGTCTTCAGCTATTTCCCCAATACATCAGGGTGTTAATATGTTGAATATGTTGCTCAAGAAGCGCAGAGTCTGTGACTGATAGGCCTAGTTAGACACAGAGAAATTCCCTGGAAATATTCACATTTTCCCGGCTAAATATAAAAGAGTCCGTGTGGCGACAGAGACTGACTCACAGTGTCTCAGAGTAGAATTACAAAATCCACATAGATTGAAGATAAAAGTCTGATTTAAAAATCTATGATTATTCGGGATCAAGATCAAGGTCTTACACCCTCATTTTACAGTCAAGTGTGCTAATCCGGGCGTTTCGCTATCTGGATCAAGAGCCCATCAAGCCTAATTATTATTATTAATCGTGTCGAGGCTTTAAAAAAAATTAAGTATGTCTTGCCCAGAAACAGGCCACATTTTTTCATCATTGGCCGACGTTGCGTGAGGCCCCTATGGGTCTCCTGAAGACAAAGGACGTCACATTTGTTTGCTACACAAAGTTCACAAAGAAGATCTTCTTTGATCGTCGACAGGCCCTCAATATTCATTGAAATGATATTGAGAGCCGGTCCTGAAAAGGACCTTTTTGTGGTAAGTGCTGTCATGACCACCAGATAAAAATCTGTGGGTTTACACTTGCGTTGTGGTTGAGGTGTTCGTGTGTTTTTTCGAGACTCAATTTTAAGCCTCGAAGTGGATGGATTAGTTAGTCCCCGGGGACTGTCCAGGAGCACCGATTTAGTTCTAAAGAGCTCTAAATACACGTGGAGGTTCCTTGCCATGCTCCCAATCAAGCCTAATAAAAAGTGAAGATACTTTTCACTTTTCCTTGTAAAAATTTTGGAGATATTGCACCGCGACTTAAACAAATTTCCTCGTAGTTCTTGTATTATTTCGGCGAACATTATGAAATATGTATTTTCAGATAGCTTTTAATGCACTATTTCGAAATATATTAGACTGATAAGTCAATTCTCTTTAGGAAAAAACTTGCCAATAGTTTTCAGTGCCTCTATGCAAAAACGTATGGAAAAATGAAATGTCGAGAGGCCCCTGATCTGGATCGTTTATGACTAATCCACTTAAAATAATATTTTTATTTCCGTAATACAGTCGCTACGGTAACATAATACAGTAGACTCTCTCACATTCGGGCATATGGGACCGAAATGTCAGCCGAATTAGACAGAAATTCGGGTGACAAACTTTTTGAAATGCAAGGTTGTGAAGCTTGTGAAATGAGGTTGTGAAGCTTCGTACGGAAAATGATATCCAAGATTTGAGACATTTTACTGAATGCCACACAAGCCAAATCAATTATACCATTATTTTAAAAAAAAATCTCTTATTAGGTTCTTAATTCCATCTCACAAAATTTCTGAAAATTCTTGGGTTTCATCTACAGCAAAATGAAATTTAGTGACACTTTTTACGAAGTTGCCCTGGTTTGCTCAGCTACGTACAAAATTTTTCCACTTATATAGGCTTCATTTTCCCCGTAAATATTACACAGGGCACAAGAATCTGCACATCAGTATTTAGATGGAACTTTCATCTACTTGCTTTCATCGTTTGTAGGAGGTATCATGCGTTCCAACATCAAATTTATGCTACTTTTCTTACACATGTTTTTGGAGAATTGGAAAACCATTTTTGCACTGCATTCTGACAGTCAGTTAAGTGATCGCTTATTCCCTAGCAATTACATCTATTGTAATCCTTGGATTACATACAAAAACACATGGAAACTAATAAAGCATCCATGATAAATCTGAGATACACTTGCAAACCCTTAAGAATTCCTTAAAATCACAGAGAACTCTTGTGGAAATCTTGGTAACCTACAGCAGCAATAGAAACCCACGACGAACTGTTGAATGCCTTTAAAAACTATAAAGAAAACAAATTTAGGAAACCCGTTAATAGGGAAAAGCGCGCTACCTTCGGACGATTTATGCCTTGCACAAATCATTTTTTGAATGTGTTATAAATTAATTTGGCCCATTATAATATTACATTTTAATAGCTAGTCCAATGCCTCAAATTTTCAGAAAAGAGCTATAAGTGAAACCCATAAGGAACATGAGAAAAAATGAATTGTCCGAAGCTTGAATCGTCCGAAGGTACCGCGCTTTCTCTTACATAAAAATTTGGTCAAAAATTCGGATGTTCATGAATTCTGCAACATATTTCTTTTCAAAGCAGCAAAACTGTTGCAAAATTTGTAATAAATTATATTTTTACCAAGAAAATGAAACTTAGATTCGCGGTTCATTAGGATGAATTACGCCTTAGCTTTGTGAAGGTTTAAAAAGAATCAGTGGAGCGAGCGGAGCGAGAATTAAATTGTGAAAGCGATGACAGAAAGACATTTATTAAATAAATAATAGAGAAGCTCCGTGGTTACTAACTAATTGTTAATAAATTTAGCAAAAAAAATTGTATAGAATGTTGTAACGGTTAAGTGGGGAGTTGAATTTAAATCTAGTAGATGTCTCTGCCTTCCACTTGAAGCTTACTTCATCCTTCTTCTCTGTATTGTCATTGTAAGTTGCGAGGTTGTGAAATAAAGAGTGGACACGCAGAAAAGAATATATCAGTGGCGACGGATAAAATGTCGAACCCACAAGACGCATCAGCTTCCCAAAGTGTTGATTCAACTTCCAGACGTCAAATGGAGACACAAATAACAGTGAATCCTATTACATTACCCACAAATATCGATGCTTTTGAGAAGAACAAAAGCTCCTGGGATCGATGGGTAATGAGACTGGAGGAGACTTTTTCTTGCTTCGGCATCACGGACGGTGCCAAAAAGAGAAGCATGATCCTGCATTACATGGGACAGGAGAACTTTGAGAAGCTGTGCGATAGAATTACGCCGCAAGTACCGAGAGATTTGACATACGAGCAAATTGTTGCTCAACTGAAAGAGTGTTTCAACCCTGTACCAAATGAGATTGTCGAAATCTACGAGTTCCAGAAGAGAGAACAACGGGAGGGTGAAACTTGTGATGAATACTTGGCGGCCCTACGGAAAATGGCAACTTACTGCAATTTTGGATGTGCAACTTGCAACTATCTGGTAAAAGCTCTAAGGAATCAGTTCGTGGCTGGACTTAAGAACAAGTCCATCCAAAAGAGGCTTTTGGAGAAACGAGATTTGACATTGGAGACTGCGCTGGATATAGCCAAAGCCATGGAGGCATCCCAGAAAGGTGAAGAATTGCTGTCCGGAAAGAAAGAAGAAGTTCTGAAGTTGGATGACTCAACTGAGAAGACTCCACGTGAACACCAGGAAGGTGCAAAGACGTTGAAGTGCTTCAGATGTGGAGTAAGTACTCACTTGGCAAATACATGTGTTCATAAAGAGAAAACGTGCTTCAACTGCAACAAGATTGGCCATCTCGCTTCGGTTTGCCATCAGAACAAGTCGTCAAGGGGTAATGATAAAGGGAAGGGAAAAGATAAAGTTCAGATAAATAAAGTTGAAGATTTACTATACTATGAGTGTAAGAATTCAGAAAAAATTTTGCTAAATGTCAAGTTGGAAGGCAAAGCCATGACTTTCGAGGTGGACAGCGGGTCCCCTATTTCGGTCATTACGGTTGATGACAGAGATAGATTTTTCCCAAATCTTGAAATATTTCCTACCGAAAGGAAATTTGCAAGCTACAATGGTAGCAAGATAGATATCATTGGTTTTCTCAGGGTAACAGCAGAAATTGGGGGCCGTAGCCTGCAAGGATTGAATCTTTATGTATCGATGGGTCCTTCCAAGGTGCCTTTGTTGGGAAGAGAGTGGTCTCGGAAACTTCATTGGTTAAATTGGAATCAGATTATGTCATTAAATAAGATCAAAGAGATTCATGATACCGAGGGTCATAAAATTCAGATTGAAGAATTAAAAGAAGAATTCAAGAACGTTTTTGATAAGTCTTTGGGAAAGATAGTAGGAGTTAAAGCGGAACTCAAATTGAAAGACGATGCAAATCCAGTATTTTTGAAGCCGCGTCCAATGCCCATTGCTAAAAAGGAAGCCGTTGAGAGAGAAATCGATAAACTAGTTAAAGAAGGAGCTTACGTTAAAGTTAATCAGAGTAGGTGGGCAACACCTATTGTTGCTATACCAAAAGCTTCCGGGAGTGTGCGAATCTGCGGAGATTACAGCGTGACTGTTAATCCAAACTTGATAGTTGATAAACATCCTCTTCCAACGGTAGAAGAACTTTTTCAGGACATGGCAGGAGGTGATAAATTTTCAAAATTAGATTTGTCTCAAGCCTACATGCAGCTCGAAATGCGCGAAGAAGACAGAGAGATTCTTACTTTGAATACACATAAAGGCTTGTACAAACCTACGCGACTTATGTATGGAGTTGCGTCTGCTGTGGCTATTTGGCAGAGGGTAATGGAGGCCTTATTACATGATATTCCAGGCGTTAAAGTTTTTCTTGATGATATAAGAATAACGGGGGCAAATGACAGGGAGCACATGATGAGACTTAAAGAGGTACTAAGGAGATTGAATAAAAAAAATTTGAGGGTAAATTTCGATAAATGCGAATTTTTCGCGCAGAAAATTAACTACTGTGGATACGTCATAGATAAGGACGGAATTCACAAAGATCCCCGAAAGATTGAAGCACTGGAGAAGATGCCGAGGCCCCGCAATATCGACGAAGTAAGGGCTTATACAGGGTTCGTAAATTATTACGGTAGGTTTTTCCCCCAATTGAGCACCAAACTGTACCCAATTAACAATCTGGTAAAAAATGACGTTCCTTTTAAATGGGATAAGGCTTGTGAAGAAGCTTTTTTGATGATAAAAAAGGAAATGGGTAGTGATCAATTTCTGGCTCATTATGATCCGAATCAGAGTCTGGTACTGGCAGTGGACGCTAGTCCGGTGGGCGTAGGGGCATGCTTGGGGCATCGATACGAAGATGGGTCGGAAAAACCACTGTTTTATGCGTCGCAAACTTTAACAGAGACCCAAAGGAGATATACACAGATTGATAAAGAAGCTTACGCCATAATTTTTGGGATCAAGAAATTTTATTCCTATTTGTATGGACGACATTTCATATTGATTACAGACAACAAACCATTATCTCAAATAATGAATCCAGAAAAGGGCATTCCTCAGTATACGGCATTGAGAATGCAACATTATTCTGCTTTTTTGAAAGGATTCGACTTTACTTTGGAACATAGGAAGACACAATCACATGGAAATGCTGATGGACTGTCTAGGCTGCCATTACCAGAGACCTCTGAATTTGAGACTGATGATCCAGAAATAACGCAAATAAATTTGATCAGTGTTTTGCCAGTTACTGTAAAACAGATTCAGGACGAGCTAAAGAAAGATTCGGATGTGAGAGAATTAATAGCAGGGTTAAGGTCAGGAAAAACAGTTAAAAAACAGGATAGATTTGGTATTCCACAAGAAGAATTTTCATTGAAGCAAGATTGTTTGGTGAGAGGGCTAAGGGTATATGTACCTGGGTCTTTGAGGAATGTGATTCTTTCTGAATTACATGAAGGGCACTTGGGTATTTCAAAAATGAAAGCGATGGCAAGGGGATATTGCTGGTGGCCAAATATAGACAGTGATATCGAAAAAGAGGTTTTAAATTGCACCGCATGTCAGGAAAATCGTCCGAATCCTATTAAAATAAGTACCCATATTTGGGAAGAGACGAATCGACCATTTCAGAGGATTCATGCGGATTATGCGGGTCCAATACATGGCAAATGGTTATTGATTGTTGTAGATGCGTATTCAAAATGGCCTGAGGTAGCCGTTGTAAGCGATATTACATCTACAACTACAATTAAAGAACTCCGAAAAATATTCTCAGTGCATGGGTTACCGGAAGAATTAGTAACAGATCACGGTCGCCAGTTTACAAGTCATGAGTTTAAAACATTTTGTATCAATAATGGAATTGATCATAAAATGGGGGCTCCATACCATCCTGCGACAAATGGCCAAGCAGAACGATATGTGCGAACGGTCAAAGAGAAATTGCTTGCATTGCGGAATATAAACAAGTCAGATATGGAACAGTCCCTTTATTCTATACTTTTGAATTATAGAAGGACTCAGCACAGTACAACGGGTGAATCACCTAGTATGAGGCTTTTTCAGAGACAAATTAGGTCGCGACTAGATTTGATCATTCCACACGATGATAAGAAAGAGTCAACAAAACAGGTAGATGAGAAAATTCATCGCAGTTTTAAGGTTAATGATAGGATAGCTGTGCGAAACTATAAAGAAGGGGAGGTAAAGTGGAAGTTTGGAACGATTCAGGAAAAGTTGGGTAAATTGCATTACGATGTAAGGTTAGATAATGGAAAATTGTGGCGAAGGCATGTGGACCAATTGAGAAAAGTAGGAGAGGAAGTAGGTAAAGATTGCCCCGAAGTATCAGAAGAAGAATATTGGAATTTAAATATGAATGATCATTTGACCAGTGAAGTAGAGGAATCTAAAGTGGATTCCGATGAGGAGGAAGAGTTCGAAGATGCCTTGGAGGACAATGTTGGTGAAGAGAATCAAGCTGAGCAACCTGTGGTTTTCCCAGCATTACCTGCTGCTCTACCACTGAGACGATCACAGAGAAATATTAAAGCTCCAGATCGTCTAAATCTTTAGTTTAAGATTTGAAGTCCATCTAAAAGTCATGAGCTTGAAATAGCTATTTGAGGTCTTTAAATCATTCTGTAAATTTTATGTATATTGTTTTGTTACTCATTTCTCGAAATAGAAAGTAGTTCTTTTTTTCATTTTAGGGGGAAAGGGTGTTGTAACGGTTAAGTGGGGAGTTGAATTTAAATCTAGTAGATGTCTCTGCCTTCCACTTGAAGCTTACTTCATCCTTCTTCTCTGTATTGTCATTGTAAGTTGCGAGGTTGTGAAATAAAGAGTGGACACGCAGAAAAGAATATATCAGTAAGATCCCAATGTTTTGCTGAATATTGTTAGTGTCGGACATGTTCTAATTTTCTATGATGACTACTTACGTTCATGAACATGCACGTAAGCGCCTTGGTGCAAACAAATCATAATTCATTTTATTAAAAAATATATATAATATTTTTGGCAGTTTCTAATCCACCATTTCTAATGGTAAGATCCCAATGTTTTGCTGAATATTGTTAGTGTCGGACATGTTCTAATTTTCTATGATGACTACTTATGTTCATGAACATGTACGTAAGCGCCTTGGTGCAAACAAATCATAATTCATTTTATTAAAAAATACATATAATATTTTTGGCAGTTTCTAATCCACCATTTCTAATGGTAAGATCCCAATGTTTTGCTGAATATTGTTAGTGTCGGACATGTTCTAATTTTCTATGATGACTACTTACGTTCATGAACATGTACGTAAGCGCCTTGGTGCAAACAAATCATAATTCATTTTATTAAAAAATATATATAATATTTTTGGCAGTTTCTAATCCACCATTTCTAATGGTAAGATCCCAATGTTTTGCTGAATATTGTTAGTGTCGGACATGTTCTAATTTTCTATGATGACTACTTATGTTCATGAACATGTACGTAAGCGCCTTGGTGCAAACAAATCATAATTCATTTTATTAAAAAATACATATAATATTTTTGGCAGTTTCTAATCCACCATTTCTAATGGTAAGATCCCAATGTTTTGCTGAATATTGTTAGTGTCGGACATGTTCTAATTTTCTATGATGACTACTTATGTTCATGAACATGTACGTAAGCGCCTTGGTACAAACAAATCATAATTCATTTTATTAAAAAATACATATAATATTTTTGGCAGTTTCTAATCCACCATTTCTAATGGTAAGATCCCAATGTTTTGCTGAATATTGTTAGTGTCGGACATGTTCTAATTTTCTATGATGACTACTTACGTTCATGAACATGTACGTAAGCGCCTAGGTACAAACAAATCATAATTCATTTTATTAAAAAATATATATAATATTTTTGGCAGTTTCTAATCCACCATTTCTAATGGTAAGATCCCAATGTTTTGCTGAATATTGTTAGTGTCGGACATGTTCTAATTTTCTATGATGACTACTTACGTTCATGAACATGTACGTAAGCGCCTTGGTGCAAACAAATCATAATTCATTTTATTAAAAAATACATATAATATTTTTGGCAGTTTCTAATCCACCATTTCTAATGGTAAGATCCCAATGTTTTGCTGAATATTGTTAGTGTCGGACATGTTCTAATTTTCTATGATGACTACTTATGTTCATGAACATGTACGTAAGCGCCTTGGTGCAAACAAATCATAATTCATTTTATTAAAAAATACATATAATATTTTTGGCAGTTTCTAATCCACCATTTCTAATGGTAAGATCCCAATGTTTTGCTGAATATTGTTAGTGTCGGACATGTTCTAATTTTCTATGATGACTACTTACGTTCATGAACATGTACGTAAGCGCCTTGGTGCAAACAAATCATAATTCATTTTATTAAAAAATATATATAATATTTTTGGCAGTTTCTAATCCACCATTTCTAATGGTAAGATCCCAATGTTTTGCTGAATATTGTTAGTGTCGGACATGTTCTAATTTTCTATGATGACTACTTACGTTCATGAACATGTACGTAAGCGCCTTGGTACAAACAAATCATAATTCATTTTATTAAAAAATACATATAATATTTTTGGCAGTTTCTAATCCACCATTTCTAATGGTAAGATCCCAATGTTTTGCTGAATATTGTTAGTGTCGGACATGTTCTAATTTTCTATGATGACTACTTATGTTCATGAACATGTACGTAAGCGCCTTGGTGCAAACAAATCATAATTCATTTTATTAAAAAATATATATAATATTTTTGGCAGTTTCTAATCCACCATTTCTAATGGTAAGATCCCAATGTTTTGCTGAATATTGTTAGTGTCGGACATGTTCTAATTTTCTATGATGACTACTTACGTTCATGAACATGTACGTAAGCGCCTTGGTGCAAACAAATCATAATTCATTTTATTAAAAAATACATATAATATTTTTGGCAGTTTCTAATCCACCATTTCTAATGGTAAGATCCCAATGTTTTGCTGAATATTGTTAGTGTCGGACATGTTCTAATTTTCTATGATGACTACTTATGTTCATGAACATGTACGTAAGCGCCTTGGTACAAACAAATCATAATTCATTTTATTAAAAAATACATATAATATTTTTGGCAGTTTCTAATCCACCATTTCTAATGGTAAGATCCCAATGTTTTGCTGAATATTGTTAGTGTCGGACATGTTCTAATTTTCTATGATGACTACTTACGTTCATGAACATGTACGTAAGCGCCTTGGTACAAACAAATCATAATTCATTTTATTAAAAAATATATATAATATTTTTGGCAGTTTCTAATCCACCATTTCTAATGGTAAGATCCCAATGTTTTGCTGAATATTGTTAGTGTCGGACATGTTCTAATTTTCTATGATGACTACTTACGTTCATGAACATGTACGTAAGCGCCTTGGTGCAAACAAATCATAATTCATTTTATTAAAAAATACATATAATATTTTTGGCAGTTTCTAATCCACCATTTCTAATGGTAAGATCCCAATGTTTTGCTGAATATTGTTAGTGTCGGACATGTTCTAATTTTCTATGATGACTACTTACGTTCATGAACATGTACGTAAGCGCCTTGGTGCAAACAAATCATAATTCATTTTATTAAAAAATACATATAATATTTTTGGCAGTTTCTAATCCACCATTTCTAATGGTAAGATCCCAATGTTTTGCTGAATATTGTTAGTGTCGGACATGTTCTAATTTTCTATGATGACTACTTACGTTCATGAACATGTACGTAAGCGCCTTGGTGCAAACAAATCATAATTCATTTTATTAAAAAATATATATAATATTTTTGGCAGTTTCTAATCCACCATTTCTAATGGTAAGATCCCAATGTTTTGCTGAATATTGTTAGTGTCGGACATGTTCTAATTTTCTATGATGACTACTTACGTTCATGAACATGTACGTAAGCGCCTTGGTACAAACAAATCATAATTCATTTTATTAAAAAATATATATAATATTTTTGGCAGTTTCTAATCCACCATTTCTAATGGTAAGATCCCAATGTTTTGCTGAATATTGTTAGTGTCGGACATGTTCTAATTTTCTATGATGACTACTTACGTTCATGAACATGTACGTAAGCGCCTTGGTGCAAACAAATCATAATTCATTTTATTAAAAAATATATATAATATTTTTGGCAGTTTCTAATCCACCATTTCTAATGGTAAGATCCCAATGTTTTGCTGAATATTGTTAGTGTCGGACATGTTCTAATTTTCTATGATGACTACTTACGTTCATGAACATGTACGTAAGCGCCTTGGTACAAACAAATCATAATTCATTTTATTAAAAAATATATATAATATTTTTGGCAGTTTCTAATCCACCATTTCTAATGGTAAGATCCCAATGTTTTGCTGAATATTGTTAGTGTCGGACATGTTCTAATTTTCTATGATGACTACTTACGTTCATGAACATGTACGTAAGCGCCTTGGTGCAAACAAATCATAATTCATTTTATTAAAAAATATATATAATATTTTTGGCAGTTTCTAATCCACCATTTCTAATGGTAAGATCCCAATGTTTTGCTGAATATTGTTAGTGTCGGACATGTTCTAATTTTCTATGATGACTACTTACGTTCATGAACATGTACGTAAGCGCCTTGGTGCAAACAAATCATAATTCATTTTATTAAAAAATATATATAATATTTTTGGCAGTTTCTAATCCACCATTTCTAATGGTAAGATCCCAATGTTTTGCTGAATATTGTTAGTGTCGGACATGTTCTAATTTTCTATGATGACTACTTACGTTCATGAACATGTACGTAAGCGCCTTGGTGCAAACAAATCATAATTCATTTTATTAAAAAATATATATAATATTTTTGGCAGTTTCTAATCCACCATTTCTAATGGTAAGATCCCAATGTTTTGCTGAATATTGTTAGTGTCGGACATGTTCTAATTTTCTATGATGACTACTTACGTTCATGAACATGTACGTAAGCGCCTTGGTTTCTAATCAAACAAATCATAATTCATTTTATTAAAAAATACATATAATATTTTTGGCAGTTTCTAATCCACCATTTCTAATGGTAAGATCCCAATGTTTTGCTGAATATTGTTAGTGTCGGACATGTTCTAATTTTCTATGATGACTACTTATGTTCATGAACATGTACGTAAGCGCCTTGGTGCAAACAAATCATAATTCATTTTATTAAAAAATATATATAATATTTTTGGCAGTTTCTAATCCACCATTTCTAATGGTAAGATCCCAATGTTTTGCTGAATATTGTTAGTGTCGGACATGTTCTAATTTTCTATGATGACTACTTACGTTCATGAACATGTACGTAAGCGCCTTGGTGCAAACAAATCATAATTCATTTTATTAAAAAATACATATAATATTTTTGGCAGTTTCTAATCCACCATTTCTAATGGTAAGATCCCAATGTTTTGCTGAATATTGTTAGTGTCGGACATGTTCTAATTTTCTATGATGACTACTTATGTTCATGAACATGTACGTAAGCGCCTTGGTACAAACAAATCATAATTCATTTTATTAAAAAATACATATAATATTTTTGGCAGTTTCTAATCCACCATTTCTAATGGTAAGATCCCAATGTTTTGCTGAATATTGTTAGTGTCGGACATGTTCTAATTTTCTATGATGACTACTTACGTTCATGAACATGTACGTAAGCGCCTTGGTACAAACAAATCATAATTCATTTTATTAAAAAATATATATAATATTTTTGGCAGTTTCTAATCCACCATTTCTAATGGTAAGATCCCAATGTTTTGCTGAATATTGTTAGTGTCGGACATGTTCTAATTTTCTATGATGACTACTTACGTTCATGAACATGTACGTAAGCGCCTTGGTGCAAACAAATCATAATTCATTTTATTAAAAAATACATATAATATTTTTGGCAGTTTCTAATCCACCATTTCTAATGGTAAGATCCCAATGTTTTGCTGAATATTGTTAGTGTCGGACATGTTCTAATTTTCTATGATGACTACTTACGTTCATGAACATGTACGTAAGCGCCTTGGTGCAAACAAATCATAATTCATTTTATTAAAAAATACATATAATATTTTTGGCAGTTTCTAATCCACCATTTCTAATGGTAAGATCCCAATGTTTTGCTGAATATTGTTAGTGTCGGACATGTTCTAATTTTCTATGATGACTACTTACGTTCATGAACATGTACGTAAGCGCCTTGGTGCAAACAAATCATAATTCATTTTATTAAAAAATATATATAATATTTTTGGCAGTTTCTAATCCACCATTTCTAATGGTAAGATCCCAATGTTTTGCTGAATATTGTTAGTGTCGGACATGTTCTAATTTTCTATGATGACTACTTACGTTCATGAACATGTACGTAAGCGCCTTGGTACAAACAAATCATAATTCATTTTATTAAAAAATATATATAATATTTTTGGCAGTTTCTAATCCACCATTTCTAATGGTAAGATCCCAATGTTTTGCTGAATATTGTTAGTGTCGGACATGTTCTAATTTTCTATGATGACTACTTACGTTCATGAACATGTACGTAAGCGGCTTGGTGCAAACAAATCATAATTCATTTTATTAAAAAATATATATAATATTTTTGGCAGTTTCTAATCCACCATTTCTAATGGTAAGATCCCAATGTTTTGCTGAATATTGTTAGTGTCGGACATGTTCTAATTTTCTATGATGACTACTTACGTTCATGAACATGTACGTAAGCGCCTTGGTACAAACAAATCATAATTCATTTTATTAAAAAAAATATATAATATTTTTGGCAGTTTCTAATCCACCATTTCTAATGGTAAGATCCCAATGTTTTGCTGAATATTGTTAGTGTCGGACATGTTCTAATTTTCTATGATGACTACTTACGTTCATGAACATGTACGTAAGCGCCTTGGTGCAAACAAATCATAATTCATTTTATTAAAAAATATATATAATATTTTTGGCAGTTTCTAATCCACCATTTCTAATGGTAAGATCCCAATGTTTTGCTGAATATTGTTAGTGTCGGACATGTTCTAATTTTCTATGATGACTACTTACGTTCATGAACATGTACGTAAGCGCCTTGGTGCAAACAAATCATAATTCATTTTATTAAAAAATATATATAATATTTTTGGCAGTTTCTAATCCACCATTTCTAATGATAAGATCCCAATGTTTTGCTGAATATTGTTAGTGCTGGACATGTTCTAATTTTCTATGATGACTACTTACGTTCATGAACATGTACGTAAGCGCCTTGGTACAAACAAATCATAATTCATTTTATTAAAAAATATATATAATATTTTTGGCAGTTTCTAATCCACCATTTCTAATGGTAAGATCCCAATGTTTTGCTGAATATTGTTAGTGTCGGACATGTTCTAATTTTCTATGATGACTACTTACGTTCATGAACATGTACGTAAGCGCCTTTGTGCAATCAAATCATAATTCATTTTATTAAAAAATATATATAATATTTTTGGCAGTTTCTAATCCACCATTTCTAATGGTAAGATCCCAATGTTTTGCTGAATATTGTTAGTGTCGGACATGTTCTAATTTTCTATGATGACTACTTACGTTCATGAACATGTACGTAAGCGCCTTGGTGCAAACAAATCATAATTCATTTTATTAAAAAATATATATAATATTTTTGGCAGTTTCTAATCCACCATTTCTAATGGTAAGATCCCAATGTTTTGCTGAATATTGTTAGTGTCGGACATGTTCTAATTTTCTATGATGACTACTTACGTTCATGAACATGTACGTAAGCGCCTTGGTGCAAACAAATCATAATTCATTTTATTAAAAAATATATATAATATTTTTGGCAGTTTCTAATCCACCATTTCTAATGGTAAGATCCCAATGTTTTGCTGAATATTGTTAGTGTCGGACATGTTCTAATTTTCTATGATGACTACTTACGTTCATGAACATGTACGTAAGCGCCTTGGTACAAACAAATCATAATTCATTTTATTAAAAAATATATATAATATTTTTGGCAGTTTCTAATCCACCATTTCTAATGGTAAGATCCCAATGTTTTGCTGAATATTGTTAGTGTCGGACATGTTCTAATTTTCTATGATGACTACTTACGTTCATGAACATGTACGTAAGCGCCTTTGTGCAATCAAATCATAATTCATTTTATTAAAAAATATATATAATATTTTTGGCAGTTTCTAATCCACCATTTCTAATGGTAAGATCCCAATGTTTTGCTGAATATTGTTAGTGTCGGACATGTTCTAATTTTCTATGATGACTACTTACGTTCATGAACATGTACGTAAGCGCCTTGGTGCAAACAAATCATAATTCATTTTATTAAAAAATATATATAATATTTTTGGCAGTTTCTAATCCACCATTTCTAATGGTAAGATCCCAATGTTTTGCTGAATATTGTTAGTGTCGGACATGTTCTAATTTTCTATGATGACTACTTACGTTCATGAACATGTACGTAAGCGCCTTGGTGCAAACAAATCATAATTCATTTTATTAAAAAATATATATAATATTTTTGGCAGTTTCTAATCCACCATTTCTAATGGTAAGATCCCAATGTTTTGCTGAATATTGTTAGTGTCGGACATGTTCTAATTTTCTATGATGACTACTTACGTTCATGAACATGTACGTAAGCGCCTTGGTACAAACAAATCATAATTCATTTTATTAAAAAATATATATAATATTTTTGGCAGTTTCTAATCCACCATTTCTAATGGTAAGATCCCAATGTTTTGCTGAATATTGTTAGTGTCGGACATGTTCTAATTTTCTATGATGACTACTTACGTTCATGAACATGTACGTAAGCGCCTTGGTGCAAACAAATCATAATTCATTTTATTAAAAAATATATATAATATTTTTGGCAGTTTCTAATCCACCATTTCTAATGGTAAGATCCCAATGTTTTGCTGAATATTGTTAGTGTCGGATATGTTCTAATTTTCTATGATGACTACTTACGTTCATGAACATGTACGTAAGCGCCTTGGTGCAAACAAATCATAATTCATTTTATTAAAAAATATATATAATATTTTTGGCAGTTTCTAATCCACCATTTCTAATGGTAAGATCCCAATGTTTTGCTGAATATTGTTAGTGTCGGACATGTTCTAATTTTCTATGATGACTACTTACGTTCATGAACATGTACGTAAGCGCCTTGGTGCAAACAAATCATAATTCATTTTATTAAAAAATATATATAATATTTTTGGCAGTTTCTAATCCACCATTTCTAATGGTAAGATCCCAATGTTTTGCTGAATATTGTTAGTGTCGGACATGTTCTAATTTTCTATGATGACTACTTACGTTCATGAACATGTACGTAAGCGCCTTGGTGCAAACAAATCATAATTCATTTTATTAAAAAATATATATAATATTTTTGGCAGTTTCTAATCCACCATTTCTAATGGTAAGATCCCAATGTTTTGCTGAATATTGTTAGTGTCGGACATGTTCTAATTTTCTATGATGACTACTTACGTTCATGAACATGTACGTAAGCGCCTTGGTGCAAACAAATCATAATTCATTTTATTAAAAAATATATATAATATTTTTGGCAGTTTCTAATCCACCATTTCTAATGGTAAGATCCCAATGTTTTGCTGAATATTGTTAGTGTCGGACATGTTCTAATTTTCTATGATGACTACTTAAGCTCATGAACATGTACGTAAGCGCCTTGGTACAAACAAATCATAATTCATTTTATTAAAAAATATATATAATATTTTTGGCAGTTTCTAATCCACCATTTCTAATGGTAAGATCCCAATGTTTTGCTGAATATTGTTAGTGTCGGACATGTTCGAACTTTCTATGATGACTACTTATGTTCATGAACATGTACGTAAGCGCCTTGGTGCAAACAAATCATAATTCATTTTATTAAAAAATATATATAATATTTTTGGCAGTTTCTAATCCACCATTTCTAATGGTAAGATCCCAATGTTTTGCTGAATATTGTTAGTGTCGGACATGTTCTAATTTTCTATGATGACTACTTACGTTCATGAACAAGTACGTAAGCGCCTTGGTACAAACAAATCATAATTCATTTTATTAAAAAATATATATAATATTTTTGGCAGTTTCTAATCCACCATTTCTAATGGTAAGATCCCAATAGTAGTAAGGGGACAGCAGAGTACTGTTTTGTGGGCGTGGCTTTCCGTGGAGCACGAGACTGTTTTGTGACGCCACATCGATAACTCTGGTGGGTGGGCTACCTGCAGGTCGGTTTCCCCCCCCCCCCCCCGCTCCCCGCCCTCCTCTCTCCCCCCGCCCTTTCCGGCTACTATTTTGCGTTTTGGTTAACTATTTTAACTGAATATGGAGCACAATACTGATTTGTGGGCGTGGCTTGTCTGTGGAGCACGATACTATCGAGTGGGAAGCGATTTCATTGGCTGTGGAGCACGATACTGTTGAGGGAAGCGATTTGATTGGCTGTGGAGCACGATACTGTTGAGCGAAGCGATTTCATTGGCTGTGGAGCACGATACTCTTTCTTTGAATGTATGAACCGTTTCAGTGATCCTATTAGACTTTTAAGTTGTAAGCTTTAGACGCTCATCTTGAGCTTTTTTGAGCTTTGAACTTTTTGATATTTTTCGCTTTTTTATGGTCATTTTGAATATTTGAATTAACGGAAATTACTTTGATGGACTCTTTCACATGTAATTTTTTTCTCCCTATACATTTGTGTGTGAAAAGATCTGCCGTCCATGGGAATTGATCACGGGACCTCTCGGTTGTGAGTCCAACACCTTATCCATTATACCAGTCGTGTCATGATAGAAGATTTGTCAGAAGTCTTTCCTATGCAGTGAATGAAATTTTAGGTGATATTCTTCATAATCTTTTTCCTCTGCACTGTCCAAGTGTGGAAAAATGCAATGCAATATGAGACCTTTCCGCGCGCTCGCTATGGGCAAGTGTGTGGCTATCGCTGAGCGCAAGAATTTGATTCCTTCAGACGGAGGAAGCAACACGGGAAAAAAGTCTTGGGTGTGCGATGCAATTGTAGCAACTCAATGAAAAATGAAGATCACCAACAAATGATCATTGAAAGAAAAGAAACACATATTTTCACATTTTATAAATTCTTTATTGGCAGACAAAAAATGATCTAATGCATATTAGTTTATGACAAAATGATATTCCTATTTTTATCAATTTCCAACTTCGCATCATATTCAGCATACACGATGCAAGTAATAGTTTTTGGAATTGTCTCAGAAAAACGAGCTTCTATGCGAATAGAGCCCTGATCTAACAAAGAAAGGCATCCACCTGAATGAGCATCAGGGTTCAGATCATATGCCAAGATGAAAAATCCATTTTTAAATTCTTCGTAAGTGATGTCATGCCCTTTGTCATCATAGTGAATGCCTGTTCCTGTAAAGAGAGTCTGGTATGCTTTTGCATATTGATCTTTAGGAAAATCCATGTGAAGAGGATTAATTGGATACGGTGTGCCATTTACAAGTAGGGCGAAATCTGAGATATTATAATGCTGAAAATTAAATGGATCTTGAGATTTTTGTCCATTATATGCAGAATTGTCAACCATAGCAAAAATGACTCTGCGAGGCAAAATTCCATGAAGAATATTGTCCAAATTTATGGAATTAGACCCTGCGGGGACAGTGAGTGTCTTAATTTCAACTTTTTTATAATGATATTCTGCATTCTTGTGCTCCAACACTTTGTTATGGGCAAGAAGAATATTTGGGTTTAAAGTTATCTGTTTCATATACATTGTTGCATCGTGTATGCGAAATTGTGGATTATGATTATCATTGCAAAGAAGAAAGAAAGATGATTTTTCAAGAGTAATAATAACCCTTAGGTCTACATTGTTAATTAAGAATAATGGCTGATTGAACATATCACAATGCAGCCGACCCAAAACCTCAATTACTTTGCTATTTTTAATCAAATTCTTTCTTTTTGTTTGATCTTTTATCCATCCCGAGTTGCGTAGGAAAGTATTCTTGGCATCTTGTCCATAAGACAAAAGTGTCTCAAAATAGCTCCTGTAATGATAATCTCCTTCACTCTGGGAAATAATCCTTCCATTAAGTGATACAGACACCGATCGTATAAGTGAATGCAGAATGTTGTTTACAATTCCTGGTTGATCAATATCCTCATCTGTGTATCTTTCTCCATTTTCATTTAACAGTTGAATTTTAAATTTCACGTAGATTGAAGACAGATCGCGATAGCAATCTCCATTGGATACAGAATAAAATTCAATCACTGATGTATTATCTAGACTGGCAAGGGGTTGATAAGAGATTTCATCGGCTCGGAGAATAGATGTTTGCAAGGGTGGAGATAGAAAAATATCCAGTTCGCTCTTCATGCATTCTGTATATTGTGCCATTATGAAAAAATATCTAAGACTCTAGGTTTTTTATTTTGCTTGGCTTTGACCTTTTTGAGCTTTGATCTCTTTTTAATAATTTTTTCCTGAATTTTGTTAAGAATATTTTTGGCTTTATTCCTTTTCTTCGATCTGGACCTCACTAAGGATGATGAGGGAATAGAGGATCCTCTCTGTGGACTCGTATATATACCTTCTCCAGTCATAGTTTTGAATTTTTTAATAGCTTTTTGTCTTAAATCATCTCGAGCTTCTCTACCCCGCTCCAGAAGAATATCTTTAAGGGGTTTTGTACCAATATCTGTTAAAATTTCAGCTCCTGTTTTTGCAGCTTGTGATTTCAATGCAGACAATCCTCTAATAAAAAGTGGCTTTAAGAATCGAATTAGGCCCCCTAGAACTGAACCCAGTCCTCGACCTCTTTGTACGCCATAGAAATCAGGAACATAAACATTTCCAATTTCTCCACGGCCAATTTGTCTCATATAATATGAAGTGTATAGGTTAGCCATCTTTGAGATAGTGAAGAGATCAATAATAACAGGAGTATTTATATCTTTTCATCACATCATTTATTTCTCTTAAAATGAAGTACTAACATTGTTGGTGTTGAGCTGGCTTGAAAATTGTAGGGTTTCCCATTTTGGGATGTGATTAAAATTTCAATCGTATCAAAATCATTTTTTTCTACAGGAAAATATTGAATTCTCTCAAATGATTTATAAACTTCATTGTTCTGAATTAAAAGTATGGTCCTTAGGCATCTTGCAAAAGTATTGCTTACAAGTTGAGGCCTAATTATATCAGTGTACACAAACATTAAGTCCCTGGTGTGGCTTGTTGTGAATGGGGCTGGAGAAATCGATGGATGCAAAACTGATGAAACAAAATCATCCCTGTTCACATCATGTATGATTGGAGGTAATTTTGAATGTTCTAAAATTTTTAAAAGTTCATCTTTGTTGCGTGCAGATTGTGGAACAGATGCAAATATTGTTTTTATAAGATCATCAATAGATTCATAATTATCTCTGTACAGTGGAATATCAAACATTGTGTCATTCAAATACATGCTGATTGTGGTCAAAGGTCCAGACACCTCATCAAAAGATTGTTTTACAATTATATCAGCTGGCTCGCATTGTTGTTTTGGTCTCAGAAGAGCTGCGAGTTTGGCATTTCCACTATTTTCATTCATCTCCACGTGCGCAGTGTCAAATGTGCACTCTGTGCATTCTTCGATAAGCTGCTCGAGTTTCATTTCAATGTTGAATGCCTCGAAAGAAGATCCCACAGTTGGATTGTCCATTGCAGAATTATGATTATAAGCATTTTTCACCAAGTAGAGAAGACTTCTTAGAGGTGTTTGTGGTGTGTAAATGGGAATTGTTATTGGCTTTCTCGCTCCCTGATTATTTATTATGGTGATGGTTTTTGGCTTTACAGCTTTAGGTTTTTCCCTATCACCAGATGATTCTGCCACATTAAATGATATTTCAGCAAGTCCAACAATCCATTCACCGGGCAAGAATATTTTTGTTGGCAATTTGGTGTAAAAATTTGCCAGTGTGTTATGAGGAAAATATCTCTGAGAGGAATTGCTCAACAGAGTCAAGTAAAAATCATTTTTCATGTCGCTCGATGCCATATTGATTTAAAATATCGACCTGATTTATCCAATGAGATGTATCATCTCCTTTGAATTTTACATAAAACTGAAGATTTTTCCCCAATCCTCGCGTTTTTATAATCTTTTCAATGGGAGGATGGCCATCTTTAATTTGTACCTTTTGCAATTGTTGTTTATAAAATCTTCCAGAAATCGGAGTATTTTTGTAGTCACGCAAAATGTATATGGGGAAGGGTTTTTTATCAATAATTTTATCTACGTGAAATTTTTCGACTGTCCAATGTTGCTGAAAACCTCTGTCAAATGATGGTTTAGATTTTGCAACTCTCACCAAATCATCAACTTGAAGGTTATTGACATTCTTTGAATATTTTGATAAAAAATCCAAATGTTGATCTCTATATCTTTTATTTAAATTTGCAACATCATCATCTGTTACATCGTTAGGTGTCATTCCTATAGTTCTATGATGAGAATTATTATAGACAAAAATCAATTGATTCAGAACATCGATATATCTCTCTGTCTTTTTATGTGTAAAATATCTAAACATTTTCTGTTTAAACGTTCTGTTGAATCTTTCCACGACGGCACATTTAATTGATGGGTTATAAGAAAAATTTTGCTGAATATTTTTGCTTTTTAGGTAACTTTTGAAAATTGAGTTTTTAAATTCTTTCCCATGGTCAGACTGTACTTTTTCAGGAATTTTCCCACTCTTTTTAATAATATCGGCAAAAGCTTTAGTAACCTCTTCTGCAGATTTATTCTTAAGTGGGCGCACAAATGCAAATTTGGAAAAAACATCAATCACGGTTAGAATGAAAGAGTAATTGTCATTATGCTTTTTATACTGTCTCATATCAACCAAATCAATTTCCCATAACTCATCAATATTTGTAACTATATATTTATTTTTCGGATAATTCTTTATTACAGGATGATGCAAAGTATACACATCTTGTTTTTGCAAATAATTTGTAATGTCTTTTTTGCTGACAATATTTTTCAAATTTTCAAACAGTTTCTGTGGTCTGGCATACAAGTTTTTACTGTTTAAATTCAAATATTCCTCATCTAAGGTACTGGAGTCCATGATAATTTCTTTTGCACAGGAAAATTGATTTCAGATTGACCAGAGCCTTGTGGCATCTTCCTTATATAGCTTCGAGTCCGTTTCGGCGAACGTGGTGTAATTTTTCTGGCTCTCTTTGGTTTAGCAGGTGTTTTCTCAGGCTCATCTTTATTTGTAGGCACACTGTATACATTTCCCTCATTATCCTCAATTGTTATACATGCTGGAATGCTAGATCTTTGAGATGGATCTCGCTCATATTTCGACAATTTTTTTAAGAGCTTTTGTTGAGCACTTCTCGGGAGTCCATCAAAATGTTCATCATCAACAAGATTAGTGGTTTCGAAAATATCCTCCTCTCCTAAATTGATCAGGGAATCTTCTTTTTGAGAAAGTTCATTTTCTTGAACAATATCTTGAATTTCATCATCAATGAACATATCATCATTTTCAAACGCAGTTGTAGTAGATTTATCCAAAGTTGGTGGTCCATTGTATCTTGTTTGGGTACCCACTGAATATGTTGGTAAAATTTTTCTCTGCTTTTCACGATGCAAATTGATAGATCGAGGAAAATTTTGCTTTTTGCGTTTCAATTCTGATTGCTTTGCAAGAGAATGTCTGTATCTGTACCATTTCTCAACATTGTTCATTTTTTTGTTAGAGAGAATTTTATATATCTCACGATCCAGAGATGTCAAATTTTTCTCAAAATTTATGAAAGGCTTTAATTCATCAAACAACTCGGGTGTGATTACTACATATCGTTGTAGAGAATTTTTCTTCCTATCCATTATGATCCCAAAAATTTTCCAATCGCTCCTGATAATAAAGTTGAAATTAGGATTGGTAAAAATCCTGATCCTCTCTGCACTAGTAATTTCCTCCTGGAGCACTGTGATGTTTTTGAGCATGCAATTTTGCGGATCTCATTTTTATACTTTTTCAGAGGTCCAATACGCTTAGGCTGAATTTGAAGATTTCCATTTAAAGTATTTTGTACGATTTCTTGCAAAGCTTTGATAGTTGATTGGGAACAATTTTGGATAATAGATTTCCTCAATGCTGGAGATGCATCTTTAAGCACATACAAAATATGCTTGTTTTCCTTCAATCTCTTGAAACAATTCCTGTGGTTTACCTTCTTCTTCTTCTGTTTCATTTTTGGATAGATATTCTGGATTAGCAAAACACTCGCAAAAAGATTTATTGAAAATATTGGATCGATATCTAAAAATATCTGGTGTCTCCTGGTTTAGATCAATCATAAGATAGCCAAAAGGTTGTTCGGTGCACTCCTTATATACGTTTAACAAATGTCCAGGATTTTCTGGATGTAGTTGACGAGCGAGAGGAAAAAATTGTGATTTATCACGCACATTTTTGAAGATCACAAGATATTTTGCATTAAGAGAAATGGTTCGCGAGAATCTCGATTGATAGAAAATGTTTTGACAAATAAAAATTATTGAAATGTTTCGATGATGTGATTCTTTGATAAACATGTCACAAATTCTTTGCTCATATTTTTTATCAGTCATCATATCATCAATAATCACCAATTTTGCATTTTTGTCATTGGAACCTATTTTATCGGGAATGCCATGACAAATTTTAAGATTTTGAATTTTTGGTAAATTGCCAACACTCCCTTGTTCAGAGAAACACCAATAAATGTTCTCAAAGTCCGTATCAGTGTACTCTCTCAAGTTTCTCAAGAGATCGAGAGCAAAAGTTGTTTTCCCACACCCCGATGGGTCAGCTAGAATTATCGAGAAAGGCAATCGAAATTTAAACATCTTCTTTTCAAGAGTATAATCAAATGATGAAAGTTCGGATAGAGGCTGAAGTATTTATACTTTTTCCCATAATGATCTTTGAAGAAATTTGAAAGTGAAAACGGAAAATGCGACCAAAAAGGAAAAAACAACCCCATAGAAGATTCCCAAGAAAAGAAATTGAGTACATTTTACAAAATCTTTTATTTGTCAAACCACAAAAAGATTAAATCAATTACTCTTCTTTCTTACATCCAAATTAACGAAATTTCCTCCTGCATCTTTGCCAAGGTAGGCCAGCTCCCACATATCGTATGGTACAACTTTTATCAGTTCATCTCCGTTCATCCGCTTTGTCCATGATTTCGGGAGCCAAATACTGATATTTTCCTCCAACTCTGCAATGTAGGTTTTCCCGAACTTTGTATTCACCATCCTTATTGCCTGGATATGATAATATCTTCCTTCGGTCAGGCTGCTTGCAGTAATTGCCTTCTGCATTTTGACTTCCTTCCTAGCTTGATCGAACATTTTCTGAAGATCCTGTAATAAAAATAAAGAGCAATATAAGTTTTGATCATCTTTAAATAAATCAATTAATAAAATCTTACCATTTTGGTTTGAGATTGATTCTGTAGATGACAGTAAACGTAAGTGTTGACACTCTGACTGATGAATGTAGAATAATTAAAATTTTAAACGTTCGATTGCATTATATACTGGCAAGAAGTGCACCGATTAAAAAATTATCCCACGGGAAAATGAAATATGATTTTTCATCATAAGAAAATGCAAAATTGTGAAATAAATTCCTGGAAAAACATCACTCCAGATAAAAAATGAAATTTGACACTTTTCATCTTTGTCTGCACTAGAACATGTTTCGAACATGTCTGGATGACGCTATCAAAATGCATTTTCGCGTTCGCAACTTTTCTTGGAAAAAATTCCATTCCCACATGAAATATGATCCTCTGCACACGTGCAATAAAAATTCTCATAGAAAATGCAAAATTGTGAAATAATTTCCTGGAAAAGCATAATTTGGGAAGAATGAAATTGGACACTTTTCCTCTGCATGGACTAAGCTTATCGCGAAGACACTGCTGAATTTTTCGCGATCGCAACTTTTTCTTGGAAAAAAGTGAATTCCATTCCCACTTGAAATATGATCCTTTGCACACGTGCAATAAAAGTCTCATAGAAAATGCAAAATTGCGAAATAATTTCTTGGAAAAGCATCATTTTGCGGGAATGAAATTGGACACTTTTCCTCTTCATGGGCTAAGCATTGAAGACACCACTGAATTTTCGCGATCGCGACTTTTTTTCTTGGAATAAGAAATTCTAATCCCACGTGCAATTGAAATTAGAGATTTCAGTCTGGACAAAGTTTGTCCATTCTATGGGAAAATGCATTTTCGCGATAGATGAATGAGAGTATAAAAACCCATCGCGGAATGCAATTCTGTCACAGTCGCTGCAAATTTGGTGATTACACTATCTCGTGCTCTACAAGTGAAGAAGTTAAGTTTTGGTGAAAAAAAATGAGTGGAAGCAATTTCGAAATACCGATGGAGATTCCTGCCGAGGAGGAGAAATTCGTGAAGTTTCTTCAGAGAGTTAAATCATTCAACAAACGTTTTAACTCTACGCAACTTGAATTGAGCTTTGAGCTGAGATGTCCTGTTAGGAACACCTGCAGGGATTGGCTAAACAAAGCTTTCAACGAAGTTATTGGAGCAATTCAGCAGGAGGGAGGTCAGGGTGATAGAATCATCCTGGAGATATTTCTTGAGAACTCGATCAACAAGCCCATATTTTTGGGTCTCCGTCGTTTGGGTACTTTAACAGTGGATGCTGTATTTTCGGCTTTCGAAAAAGTACAACAAAGCACAGCAGCCTTCAATGCAGCCGATGTCCTGGGTGTTAGAGCTTATATACTTCATCAAATGGAAGGTAAGCAATTCTGAATCATGTTGAATATTTTTTGCTCTATTTGCTCGTATCAACACACAATAATATAACGATAAACAATAAATTTGTTTCTAATAAATTCCGCAGGACGAGGAAAACGGCATAATCCTGGGAGGATGAACCTGTCAGAGATGAGAAAGTACAAGCAGAAAAGCATCATAGATATTTCTGGGACATCTAATTGCTTACCAACCTCAATTTTTGTTGGTAAGTGTCTATTAATAAATAATCAGGAGGAATGTAAAAGGAAATTACACAGTATTAGACGCTATCCTATCGCCCTCAAAAAAGAAGTACAAAAATTAATTAAAAGTGTTGGTGGGCCTGTTAGTGAAGAGGGTTCATACGGGCTCGATTTTGTGAATAGATTTGATAAAAAATTCGGAAATCAATTTAGAATCAATATTTATGACGATCCGGGGAATTTTGAAAGTATAGTGTACAAATCGCGGAGGACCAAGGAAAATCAAAACAATATAATAAATTTATTTTATGATAAAGTAGAGAAGCATTACTTCTGTATTAAATCAGTAAAAGGTTTTTTTAATTTCAATCAACAATGTGAATACTGCGATACTTTATATAAAACTAGTCACATTTGTCCAGAAACATGCAAATACTGCACAAATACCCCACCGTGTGCTTCTGTAAGGGATATGATCCCATGTATCTCTTGCAATCGTTCATTCAGGGGTACTAATTGCCTTCAACAGCATATTAACAATGGGGTATGTAATCGTATAAAAATGTGCGATCAATGCTTTATCATGTTTGATCCCTCCACCCCTCACGACTGCGATTCACGTACATGTGATATATGTTATAAGACTTGCACACTTCCCCATTATTGTTATATGCAGGGGTATAAGAAAAAAGCTTCCAGAGAATATACTCTGATTTTCTACGATTTTGAGTCAGAGTTTGTAGATATAGGGAATGGATTTTCAAAACATGTTCCAAATCTCTGTATATCATACACAGTGTGTCACCTGTGTAGTAATTCTTTAGATTCTAATTGCCCTAATTGCAGCCCCGTGGAACATGTTTTTGAGAGCGACAGCAACAGGTCAGCGGTAGCAAAATTTGTAGATTATGTTCTTACCTTTAGACCTATGCCCACTGTTGCTATCGCTCACAATGCCAAAGGCTACGATGGACAGTTCATACTCGAAGAGTTGTGTCAGAGAGAAGAGAAGATAGAACCTGTTCTACAAGGTTGCAAAATATTGTTTGCTAAAGTCAAGGGAGTCACATTTCTAGACTCTCTTTCCTTTATTCCCTTCCCTCTGTCACAATTCTCAAAGAGTTTTGGATTGCCTGATTGTGATAAGGGTTATTATCCCTACAAATTCAACATCACGGAAAACCGCTCTTATATTGGACCTTATCCTCCAATTGAAATGTACCCAATCGAATCCATGTCCTCCCAGCAATATGCCGAATTTTTAGAATGGTATGAGCAAGTCAAAGAACTCCCCTTTGACAACCGTAAAGAACTCATCCATTACTGCCGTCAAGATGTTAAAATCTTGATGATGGGATGCCTCAACTTTATGCATTCCTTTATCGAAACCACATCCCTAAATCCTTTCTTGCAGGCTATCACCATAGCTGACGCTGTGATGAAGGCCTACAGGAAGAAATACCTTACTCCCAACACCCTCGCTATTACTCCTAAAAGTAATTACAATTCCAATTTCCTTCAAATGCAGAGCAAAATTTCTTTGAAATGGCTCGTGTATATGAAGGAAACTTCCAATCCTAATATAAAGTATGAGGTCAAAATTCGTGGTTCTCGATATATTGCTGATGGATATGATGAGGCCACTAACACTGTGTATAGTTTTGAGGGTTGTTTCTTCCATGGACATACATGCTTTTTAAATAGAGGGCATGTATTTTCGAAGAAACCCAATGATAACATGCAGAGTCGTTATGAGGCTACTTTGAAACGATTGGATCACATTCGTCAATTGGGGTATAATCTTGTTTCAATTTGGGAGTGTGAATTCCGTCGGATGTTAGAATCAGACCCTGTGCTTGCGGAGAGACTGAACAATCATCCTGAAGTTGTTGATTCCGGATTTGATTTACGATCAGCGGTTTACGGGGGCCGAACTGAGGTTTTCCGCACATATTACAAATGTCGCCCCGGGGATAAAATTTATTATTACGACTTTACGTCACTCTACCCGTGGGCGAATAAATATTCGAAGTACTTTGTCGGGCACCCAACAATTATCAAAGACATCCCAAGTCAGGAGGATGCATTGAAGCATGATGGTGTGGTGAAATGCACTATTCTTCCACCAAAAGGCTTATACATCCCCTGTCTTCCCTTCAGGTGCAATAACCGACTCTTCTTCCCTCTCTGTCGTAAATGTGCGGAAGAACTCAATACTGATCGATGTCTCCATTCAGACGATGAGAGATCCCTCACAGGAATATGGTCCATTGATGAAGTCCGTCTCGCTGTTGATCATGGGTACGTGATCACCAAATGCTTTGAAGTCTGGTCATACAGAACTTCGCAATATAATCGTGAGACGGGTGAACGTGGACTTTTTGCCGATTACGTCGATAATTTTCTCAAAATTAAACAGGAGGCTAGTGGATGGCCCTCGGGAGTTGAGTCCGATTCCGATAAAGATAATTATATCCGCGAATTCCTTGAAAATGAGGGAATACAGCTTGATAAAGAAAATATTCGCGTTAACAAAGGTATGCGTTCACTTGCAAAAATAATGTTAAACAGTTTGTGGGGCAGATTCATAATGCGGGAGAATTTTACAAAAACTACAATTTGCAATTCTCCTGAGGAATTGAATGAACTTCTTTCATCAGAAGCTATTGAAATTGTACAATTCCATCCCGCAAGTGACAACCAATTTATTGTTTCATGGAAGCACATTCACGATTCAGAGCCTCCATCGAAATACGTAAATATGGGTGTCGGAATCTGTACCACAACCAATGCAAGGATCAAGTTGTATTCCATCTTATCAAAGATAGGACATAATATCTTTTATTGTGACACGGATTCAGTCATCTACGTAGTACCTGCAGGGGAAGAGAATCCTCTCTCCACTGGTAAATTTTTGGGAGAATTAACCGATGAATTGGCTGATTTCGGTGAGGGAGCCTTCATCGAAGAATTCGTAAGCACAGGGCCAAAAGCCTATGGCTTGAAAATCTACTCCCCGTCTACAAACTCTTACTCTTATAAAGTAGTGTGCAAGGGGATATCACAAAACAGGGAGGTTGCAAAAGATGTAAATTTTGACAGTTTAAAATCCTTGGTCCTCTGCGACGACAAAGAAATTAAAGTAACTTATCCCAGCAAAATTCAACGTCAGAAACATTTTAAAATCATATCTGGACCCTCTTCAAAAACAGCCCAATTTACTTTAATAAAGCGTCGTTGCATTGAAAATAATGATACACTACCATTTGGATTTTAGTTTTATATATGGAATAAGATTTTATTTTTAATTTTTGTAAATAGATTATATCGGTTGAATAATTATTTTATATATCAGTAGAATAGGGTATATACTTTTAAATTTTGTTTAATAAATGTTTTTATATTGAAAATAAATATCTTTCAATGTCCACTGAATTGCAACGTTGATGTTTTTCCACTTTGAGTAGTTTACGATGTGAGGAAAAGACAGCAAGTATAAGAATATTTTTCTTTATTTTTAAAATCATAAAATTACATTTTATCCTTATCCAAATTTGTGGATGAATAAATTTTTTCAATATAGAAACTTATTTCGGTAAATAATCTGAAGTAATTTATCGGTGAACGATGTTCTACAGGAGGTGAAAATGAAGTAGCTTCGAGTTTATTTACTCCTGCTATTTTACATGTTTGTATATAATTCTCAAAATATTGTTTAATATAATTCTGAATTGAATGATTGTAAATCAGAGTAACATTTATGAAATATTTTAAATTCATGAGACAATCAAATTCTTTTTCGTTTAAGAGAATTGTATTTCCATTTTGAGACAGCATTATTGGCTTCATATTTTCAACTTGAATGAAATTAAATTCCAAATTTTCAAATCTTGAATTTATATATCCAGCGTGCATGAAGTCTGTTTCTCCATTCTTTAGGATTTCTCTGATATTCGCCTCGCTGGAACACAGCATATTCCAAGACTTTTGGGTAAAATAAATACTGTCAGATCCAAGCCAATAGTTTGTTGCAGAAATTTTCACAATCGGTGTAAATTCATGTGTCCAAAATCCAACAGTGACAAAAGTAGTGTTCAAATCATTTAGAAAGTACGTGTATCCATTTAGAATTGTCATCTCAGTCAGTACTTTAGGTTCTTTTTCCATAAATGGTCCAATGTCCATGGAAGCTGGCTCTATAGTTGAATTCTGATTTGAAGTTCCTTCTTCTACATGTCCACATTTTTTATTTGGAGATTGTTTCGGTGGAAACTTTTTTTCATTTTGCTTTTTAGCAACTTTTTTATTCATTTTCTTCTCCACAATTTTTCCCATCTTGGATTGTGTATTACCCATTACTTCACTCTTTGAATTCTAGTGACAAACTGACAAAAGTCCTTATTTGATTTTATTGATATACGTTTTTAAAGAGTTTTCGTATTTTCCGATCATTTGCATATGTATTTGTGCCAAATATTCGGAGAAATTCGGCCATAGAATTTCCTTTAGATCGAAAATACGCATACATACAACAATATTGTCCACACACTGATGAAAATTCAGCCTGAAGCTGTTTTTTATTATAAATAACTATTCTGTGATGAACATGTTGTTTAATAAATCTAGTCAAATATTTATTTCTTAGAAAACGGCCATATGAATCAAAAATTTCAATTGCATTATTATCTGAAGGAAGATAAATTGCAATCCAATGTTTACCGGGATGATGAGAAGGGGCCGTGTTGACGATTATTATAGAAGGAAATTTCACATGTTTGGGAAGCCTGTCTATAGGGTAAACTCCACCAAAAAAATTTCTTGTGTGAGTATTACCAAGCAATTTCTCCCTAATTTGGAGAGTATTCATGGTTAAATAACTTATTTCATTATCAATATCGCCTATTTATACTTATTGTGAAATTCACCAAATAAGATTTTCAAAATATTGTGAAATTCCACTCATCAGTCAAATTGCATCGCACACCGTAGACTTTTTTCCCGTGTTGCTTCATTCATCTGGTGGAATCAAATTCTCGCGCTCAGCGATAGTCACACACTTGCCCATAGCGAGCGCGCGGAAAGGTCTCATATTGCATT